>NC_134485.1:13996610-14296610 GCF_040206685.1 Ascaphus truei | reverse complement strand
GACACACTGTCCGATCCTGTGGATCCTGACGAACCCCTATCATGGGTGCTACCTGGGAGGGCAGGTAGGGCTGATCTGACTAGGATCAGTAGAGCGGAACGGGCAATAATGGCTCGATATAAGTCTTCCCACGGGTTGGAGTACCCTTATGTCCCTGAACCCCTCATGGAGGAGATAGAAGAGAACAGAGAAAGGTGGCTTAGGGAAACCATCAAGATGTACCTGGTCAGTAAAGGGAATGAAGTTACTGGAAGGAGGGCAGAGGACAGAATAGATCACCTGATGCGAGTGTGGAGTATAGGGAGGAATATACACAAACACAGGGTGACCTATAGGCCCGAGAGGGGACTGCCTAGGCATTATCATGTCACGGTCCTGGACATGGGTGGTAGAGAGGTTAGAAAACCTGACCCGAGTCACTATTATTATGGGGTACTAAGGCATTATGCGGGCTCGTGGCTGCTGGTCGGGGCGGGCTTGGCGAGATGTCACTGTGGTCATTTTTCTGTTATATTGTACGATCTGTGGATGTTAACAATTATGTGTTATGTGTTACAGTGCTTCCTGGAAGAAGGTATGTAAATTTAGGTCCCAGCGAGATCGATGGGATTCACCAGGGGGAGAATGTAGCGGTCATGTAAAATGGCTACAGTCATCTCTCCTGCTGACAGTAAGGCCTGGTAAGTTGTGGGCAAGCCAGCAGTAATTATGGAGGTTTGCCCTCACACCCTGGTGAGGTGCCCTGTGTATGGATGGGAGTGGTCACAGGCTCTGACTCCATGGTTAGTGATGTTAGAGGTGTGTCAGCTTCCAGAGTGTACATAAGGCACAGCACTGTGTCTAAAAGTTAGTTCTGCGTGGTTCTGAGTAGTCTGCCAGAGTTCTGAGAGGAGTAAGAGTTATGTTATAGTAGCTGAGTAAGAAGACTGTGTCCAGGGACCTGGCACAGAGTAAAGACATCCCGGCTGGGATAGGGAATCCCTATTAAAGGAGAATTACACCTTTCAAAGGGAAGCACTGACTGAGTATGAGTGGCTAGAGAAACTACTGCGAGGGGCAGCTAGCCCACCTCAAGCAATAAAGATGCTCTTAATTACAAACCCTCTCGTGTACATGTGTGGAGTGATTGTACAGAGAGGAGCACCACAGAGGAGTTCCTCGCCAGGACCATCCCCAAGTGACCGAAGGGACCCTGATGAGGTGGAGGCACTGCACTGGAACTAGGTAGGACTCAACACACTACCTCAGCTGCCTGTCTGGACGGGTCCTCCCCATACACCATCATGCGGGAGACTCAGGAGTCCTGTTGCCAACAGGTGCACCACCAGACACTATCACACTGTAATGGGGACCGGTTAGACCACAGGGGCCAATGTGAGATTGGGTGGGTCAGGCCGGTTCACAAAAACCGTTACATATGTATCTATGTATATATGTATATATGTATGTATGTATGTATGTATGTATGTACAACAAAAAATGTCCTGTGTACTGTAAATAAACCTAAATCAGTAATGACATGAAACCCTACAATAATGGACTTCTGACTGTGCTGGGGATGCGAGATATGTAAACAAAGAGAACAAATGAAAAATCCCACGTAAAGCACTCAGGTATACAAAAGTATAAAACAAGTTTATTAAATAACATGACACAAAATAATACAAAATTAAAACAGTCAAGCCCCTTGACAAAGCAGAGGCGAAACGTACTGTACGTCGGCGTTTGTCCTGTTTGTCCTCTAATACTCTCTCCAGTGTGGCTCCCTGCACTTCTGGATTGACTCAGCTACTGGTGGTGGATCGTGTGTGTTTACCACACATGCAGGACTGTTGTGCTCAGACTCAAGGAGGACTCATTGGGCTAAGTACTGCCTTATCTTGCTGTGATTATTGATACTCATCCAAGCTTGATTTTGGAGCACAAAGCTATGTGATCTTACCTCTATTATATTTCTGAGTGCCACTTGATTATCAATTCTGCATTGTGTTGCCAACTGGGTCCCCAGTGTGTGTGCTCATCATTAATCTATTTTTACAGCATTTATTTTCCTACCACCACACCCCTGCATATCTCATTCCATTCCCATTTTACCATATTGGTAGTTTATTGTATTTCAATCCCAGCATCTGACCTTATCTGCCAGATCCTTAGTTAGTGCAGTATTTCTGGTTGTTTGCTTCACTTTGACTGTCAGTCCTTATTGTTTGACCGGCCGGTCATACAGGTGGGAGGCATTATCTTTGCCTTTACCACCTGTTGGTATAGTGTCTGTATATATTACATCTTATGTTCTGGCACTTGCCAGCTAGGATTCCATTACATTAGCCAGAGTTTGTCACACTTGAGGATTATGATACTGTTTTAATTTTGTATTATTTTGTGTCATGTTATTTAAAAAACTTGTTTTATACTTTTGTAAACCTGAGTGCTTTACATGGTATTTTTCCTTTTTTCTCTTTGTTTACATACTGTATATATATATATGTATATATATATATATATATATATATATATATATATATATATATATATATATACAGTGTTCGACAAACCTATACATTTGCTCGCCCCGGGCGAGTGGATTTAACCCCCGGGCGAGTAAATATTGGCCCAAGCAGCACACGTTTCGTACTAGGTGTCGAGTAGATTTTTTTGTGTGGCGAGTAGATTTTTTGGTGATTTGTCAACCACTGTATATATATATATATATATATGTAGAGGTATCAGTACCGTGTTAGCCGAGCTTCAATAATCAAAAAATAAATAGATGATACCGTTCTGTGGCTAACGAAATGCTTTTATTTGTGCGAGCTTTCGAGATACACTGATCTCTTCTTCCGGCGATGTTACAATGAATGAAGCAAAAGGTATACTTATAAACAGTGTCTCTTGGAATGTTATCTGTGCTGTTCCTTCCCCCGGTGTGGATGTGTTTTATGGCTAGAGGTGTCAACGATCTGAGGGTTGCCATACTCAAAGGTAATCTTAAAACCCCGAAAGAGAGACGGTTGCATGAATACAAATTTATGCAACTATTCGGGACACTTAGCAGTGGCCTAAACAGAGATCGAAATTTTATGAGTCATTACTGACACTAGTGAACTCTCGTCCCATGAGCGCTAAAGGCCATGTCTGTACATACTGTGCTATATGTATGCACACACAGCTGTCTCTCACACATACTAATACTCCTTGTTTTTCCATCCCTATACACCAATAGGGACCACTTAGTATCCACACACACTTTTAGTTGTGCTACAAACTCTCACATTTCCACACCCACCCACACCATTTATATCCACTCCCACTCCACACACACCTTGTGTAAAGCACTGTATATACTGTGGGCTCTCCATTCATTTTTTTTCACACTGATACACATACACACTCTTTCTTCACTTGCTTTCACAGTAACCTTTTGACACATCTAGCCATAAAACACATCCACACCGGGGGAAGGAACAGCACAGATAACATTCCAAGAGACACTGTTTTTAAGTATACCTTTTGCTTCATTCATTGAAACATCGCCGGAAGAAGAGATCAGTGTATCTCGAAAGCTCGCACAAATAAAAGCATTTCGTTAACCACAGAACGGTATCATCTATTTATTTTTTGATTATATATATATACACACATATACACATACATAGATACATATACATACATACTATAATTCTACGTTGAATTCCGTCTGTTTGTTTGTATGTCCGAAGCATCGAAATCTCAGAAACGGCCCCACGGGGTACAAGGAAACTTTCACTGAACATTCTGCTGCATATTTGGCAGCGAGGGGACACGCCACAGCAGTGCAGGGAGATGTTCCGGCAGCGGGGGGAGACACACACAGACAGACATAGAGACACACACACACAGACACAAATCTCACCCCGCACTACATCCAGCAGCGAGGGGGGAGAGGGGGTGCCGGGAGAAGTGACGCCGGGCTGGAAGGGGGGCACCAGGGAAAGGTGCCGCCAGCGGGAGGGGGGGGGGAGGGGGGGAAGGGGGCAGGGACATGTATTCAGTATTACATTCCCGGGCGAAGCCGGGTACAAAAGCTAGTTCTATATAATCCGAAGTGGTTGTTTTGGCCATTTTCGGACAAAAATCCCTATTGATTTAAATGGGAAGTTTCGTCAGAACGCAGCCACTTTGGACAATGTAGAATAAGACCCTTAAGAGAAGGACTGTGGTTTTCTACCTGTGTTCTGTGGAACCCTGGGGTTTTGCAAGAGGCTACCACTGGTTCCCTGAGATCAGATATGATAATGGCTGATACAGTATTTTATTCTTTGAGACCCAATTATTTTATTTTGCCATGTTTATCATTCTAAAAAAGATTATTACGTTATACAATAATATGGTAAAAAAAAAGTTCCACAAAGCCCCAATACATTTTAAGAAGTCGTCATACATATGTAGAAGGTTCTATAGGTCTGAAAACATTGAAAACCACTGACATAAGCCTGTACAGTACTTGAAGTGGGAGATAAATGAATGATGCAGAATAAACCCCGTAGGCTGAGTTCCTGGTGGTGACGGCGGCGTGCGCCACACACCACAGCAGGTGTAGGCAGGCCCCAGTGGCTGTGTGCGTGTGGGCGCACAAAGTGCCGTGACGCGTACGCTGGCAGGGAAGACAAGAAGTGTGTCTTCTCATGCCGCAACATGGTCACGTGGTGCCGCGCAGCCAATGGCAGGGCAAATATGCCCTGTCATGGCCGCGCCCCCGTCATGCCCTACCCCCGCTTACAGACTGCCGATCGCGGGTGTAGTCTCTGCACACGCCGCCATGCGCCAGGCGTGCAGGCAGCAGGGAGGACTGGGGTCATAGCTTTGGACTTTGCAATTGCAGGACAGCACTGCTACAAAGTACAGACACCTTTGGCACTAAAGCTGTTTACGTAGGCTATTGCTTCATATGCTAAACTGATGTTGCCAATTCTCTCATTCTTTTATCACTTTCAGGGTTGCAAGTTTAAAGTAACACTTGTTTGATGCTTACTCTGCAGCATGTTCAATTTCAAGTAAGGCACCAAACATAGAATGCTACTATATATATTTTTTAAAGACAATGGCTTTCAGCACCATCTTCATTGAACAGCATCTTATATCTCCCACTCTCCATTGCTACTGAGTGGTGCAAAACAATGGCTCTCCGGGGAGTCACTGCAGAGTAATTGAATCACACTGAATTGAAGACTTTCAAATCAATAGTAAAAGAGAGCAAGCCCATTAAAAAGCACCATGCATGGTAGAACAAGAGGCTATTACATGTGAGTGTATGTTGCTGTGGTTTCAAACCCCACAATAAGACTATAATAGCAGTGAGTATACCATCCCTATATAAATCACATGGAGTCCAGGTATCTGAAGTGAGCTGCGATTTCAAACTCATTATGAGCTCTGTACTTTATGGTATTGTGTGTGTACATTTATTATCACTCACATTTAAGCTTAAAGAGTCAGCCCCTCCTAACCTGGTCTGTAACTGCTACATATTCGTCTATAATATATATTATCTCTAACTGTGCATGCTTTGTTTTGTATAGAATGTATACCCTGTTCCCTTATGTAACCATGTATTATTTGTCATCTTAACTCTGTGCCCAGGACATACTTGAAAACGAGATTTAACTCGCAATGTATTACTTCCTAGTAAAACATTTCATACATAAATAAATAAGACAAAAGTGTACTAACGGCAGTAACAAGTCTAAGGGATGGTATCTGGGTGATTGATGCCCTTTCCACCAAAATCTGACATCTACAAGTACTTGTAAAGCAGCAATACCCCTTTTTAAAAATATTACTTGAACTCGGGGCACCTTGAAGCTGATCTGCAGTCCTGACCCCCACAGACCCCCGGGGTCCCAAGGTATTTTTGTGACCATTTCTGACACACAAAAAACGACAAATACTGTATGGTAGTGGGGTCACCCATAGAAATCAGCAATGTCATATGATAGTGTTGCGGCGCCAGGTATTTAAGAGAGAGGCTGACCTCAGGCAAGTATCTCAGGTACCTCAGGTTTACCCAGAGTATCGAGGGACCCCATCTCGCCGCAATCCAGGGAGATTAAGTGGCTTTTCCACGATCATAGTGTGCAGACACTGTGACTTGGACCAGGTTCACCTACTTCAAGGCCGATGGCATAAATACAACATAATAGTAAAGTACTAATAGTGGCATTTATATTCCCAATAATATACTGTTGCCTAATAAATGCTTCCGTTTCATTTTTCAGGTCCTAGATTTCTAATGAGACATGGGATCCTGTTCAAGCGAAATGCACACATACTGTATTTATCATTACACATTGCTTCAGGTAAACTGCCACTTTGAGTTAGGTCCTGGAAGCTCATTTTGGCTAATCCCAAGTGGCAAATATATTACTGCGAAGTGTTTGCAAGAATCTCCCTTCAGTGTCTCCCTCACTGGTTCTTCTGCCAATATTTGCACATGAAAGTCCTCTGCTTGCTTTGAAGTGACAGACTGGGAACTATATTGAGGATAGTATGCCTCCAGGGAGAAGTCCCATCTCACTGATCATCTCTCCATCCCATATTCCTTTAAAAGAGATGGCACAAAAAGGAGTGTGCTAACCGGGACAGCACTTCTGTCTTAGTGCATTACCCCAGGTTGTGTCTGTATACTTCCTATTCTTTATCTAATTAACGATCATTTATATTTGCCTGTCTATAGCAATGTGTGGGTGGATGTGCAAGTTATTGCAGGTCCAAGACTTACTAATGTTATAAGATAAACCTAATATCTTCTTTGTTGTTTACCTTATTACCTGTGCCTGACTACTAAAAGATGTCCATCTTAAGCGTGAACATTGACAGCGATGGGACATGTTTCTTTTATAAAAGCAGATGCCCTTATTCAATAAGCAGTGGAGCTGATTCCCTATGCTTTTGGACGGCACTGAACGCCTTTCTAGCACTGGGAATTTGCCTTTCAGCATATTGAGTAGGGCTCATAGGGCAGATTTACTGATTAGCTCACCCGATCTGATAACTCCCACTGATTTGAGTGGGAGTTAACCTCACATCTGGTGCGCTAACTCGTACCGGCGACAATGAATCTGCCTAGAGGGAGAATAAACTTTGAGTATATAGACTGTAGATCAGCGGTAGCAAACTTCCTCCAGTGCTACCAAGAGGTCAGGTTTTCAGGTTATCCCTGCTTCAGCACAGGAGGCTCAATCAGTTGCTGTCTTTGACTGCACCACCTGTGCTGAAGCAGGGATACCCTGAAAACCTGACCTCTTGGTAGCCCTTGGACAACTGGATTTGGCTATCCTGGCTGTAGATAGAGCAACACAATTACAATTCAGACCCAACAATCAGGCTTACATTGAGTCTAACTAGGTTGGTGGCTGTGTATTTATTCTTTTGGCTGCATAAAGTGCTGAAAGCTTTTGCTGCCAGAGCGGCCAGCCATTCGGCAAGCTAAAGCTACGTGAATATCCCTAGGAAGGGAGGAAGAGATCCAGAGAGGTTCCTTCTTCACTAAACCTGCTAATTGGGAGTAAATGGCACAAGCAAAGAACACACATAATTCCCTAACATTAATATGTATTAATAAATAGTGCAAGCAAAACGAATTAATACTACAAGCTTTGAACGCACAATCTGCAGTATGTATGTACTGTATATGCTCTATATTAGATTTGCACATATGTGCACTATCATTGTTCTATGTAATGTACTTGCATACAAGCTAAATATTATTAGTGCATATTTCTGTTTAGCCACTACCCTCTACACAGTGTACAGTATATAGACTAAATAGTAATAGTAAGATATATTAAGTACATAAACTGTATAGGTACATTGTTTAAGTGTCAAATAGAATTAGCCAGCAAGCAACCTCCACTGAAGAGAGCCAAAAGGTTGACAAAGCTGTCCATGAGCAGGGTTACTGGCTCTGCACTTATTTAACCCAGGCTGTGCTGAAAAAGCTGTGTAATGCAGCAGGCATAAGCTTTTAGGGGTCCATATTTAAATGGATAAGAAGTAAAGGGTGACACACTGCTAATTTGCATGTCATTACCCAGAATTCCTGGCTGCAGTGGCAGCATTGCATGCCAAGGCTTTATCCCCACTGGCTACTGCAGTGCTTGCTATGGTGGGCAATGCGGGGACAAGAACCGCCTCTCAATGGGGCCGGGCCTGCTGCGACGGGGGGCCGCCACAAGTTTTTCTTCCAGACCCGAAAAGTGAGATGGACACGGGCGACGGAGCACTAGGCCACGCCCCCTGGCGGTTCAGCCAATGAGGGTGAACCTGCCGGGTGACGTCATGGCCGCGCCTCGCCCCCCCCCCCTTGTCTTTCCCCCTGTAGCTCACTGCAGACCTGGGAATTCGGCTGCACGCGCCGCCAGCCTCGCAGGCGCACGTGCAGCGCAGGCACTGGGGCCGTAGCCTTAGAGATAATGGGGAAGGGCAGGGTTGCAGACCTGCCTGAGACATGTGAATGTGCTCACAGGTGGTGTTTTTTATTTGCAGCACAGTGGGGTTTTTTTTTGTCACTTTCTTTCCCCACTCAATAACTTTTTAAATGTCTAAATAGCATTAGCAAATGCTGGAAAAGAGATACACGCAATGCCTGTTTAGCTTGTATTGAGACTCAATAGAAATGTTGCATTATCTGCACTACAGTTACTGTGTAGCCTGATAATATCAAAATAATTCAAGCTATTTCTATAGAGCCAGAATGCAGGCTAAATACCAATGGTGACTTTCACTCGCTTTATGTTCTAGAAAAGAAATAGCTTGAAAATGGCTATTGTTCTGTAGCCGCTCTACATGCTGCATAGAAATTGCGTGTCTTGCCCTATTTATCTTTAATGCTGGCATTAACCAAAACATGTCGTTACCATATAAGGTTATATTGTTTAAAGGTCAGACTATAGTACAGCTGTGATCAAACTTCCATTGACTTGCATATTGCTGGAGGGAATTTTTTTTAGGGAGAAAGCAGAAAATGATGCATTTTACACCCAGAATTCAAGGACGCCTCCCTCATAAATAGTGAGAGTCCCAGATACAATAACATAAACCAGCGGTGGCCAACGAGTCCTCAAGGGCCACTAGCAAGTGACCCTTGAAGACTGTGCCACTGATTCAGCCACCTGTGCTGAAAACCTGACCTGTTGGTGGCCCTTGAGGACTGGAGTTGGCCGCCCCTGACATAAGCTGCAGGTTCCAATGACATCAGTAACTTAAGGGGTAGTGGTTGCAGTGGTATGGATGTATAGAACTGGCATTTTACCCAAGTGTTGTGCCACTTAACACTTTATTATTCTACGATATCAGCTTTCTTTCTAAAGTACATGTCATTGTTGATGGTTGGAACCCAGGACCACAAGGCAACCTTAGGGCGGTACATTTGGGGGGGGGGAGGGGAGGTAGAGGGGTGAGTGTGATGGTGGCGGAAGTGCGACTCGCGGGAGCAGAGGTGAAGTGGCTCCAGCAGTCTGACCTGGAAATTTAGGGTCGGTACAAACGAAAACTTCCAGTGCCAGGGAGGACCTCCACAGCCAGGTGAGGAATTTTAACTGGGGGGGGGGGGGTGATATAGGATGAGGAGGCAGGAGTGAACAAGGAGGAGGGAGAAGGAACAAGGAGAGGGGAATGGGAATGAAGGCAGAGGGGAAACGAGGATGAAGAGGCTGAATGGAACGAGGATGAAGAGGCTGGGGGAACGAGGTGGAGGCTGAGGGGGAACGAGGAGGAGGCAGGAGTGAACAAGGAGGAGGGAGAAGGAACAAGGAAAGGGGAATGGGAATGAAGGCAGAGGAGAAACAAGGATGAAGAGGCTGAATGGAATGAAGATGAAGAGGCTGGGGGAACGAGGAGGAGGCTGAGGGGGAACGAGGAGGAGGCTGAGGGGGAACGATGAGGAGGCTGAGGTGGAACGAGGAGAAGGCTGAGGAGGAGCGAGGGGCAACAAAGAGGAGGCAGAGGGGGAGCGAGGATGAAGAGGCTGGGGGAACGAGGTGGGGGCTGTGAGGGAGCAAGGAGGCGGCAGAGGGGGAATGAGGAAGAGGCTGTAAAGGAGCGAGGAGGCAGCAGAGGGGGAGCGAGGAGGAGGCTGAGGGGGAACGAGGAGGAGGCTGAGGGGGAGCGAGGAGGAGGCTGAGGGGGAACGAGGAGGAGGCTGAGGGGGAATGAGGAGGGAGACGGAACAAGGAGAGGGGAATGGGAATGAAGAGGCAGAGGGGAAACGAAGATGAAGAGACTGGGGGAACGAGGAGGAGGCTGAGGGGGAACAAGGAGGAAGGCTGAGGGGGAACAAGGAGGAAGGCTGAGGGGGAACAAGGAGTAGGCTGAGGGGGAACAAGGAGAAGGCTGAGGGGGAACAAGGAGGAGGCTGAGGGAGAACGAGGAGGAGGCTGAGGGGGAACGAGGAGGAGGCTGAGGGAGAACGAGGAGGAGGCTGAGGGGGAACAAGGAGGAGGCTGAGGGGGAACGAGGAGGAGGCTGAGGGGGAATGAGGAGAAGGCTGAGGGGGAACGAGGTGGAGGCTGAGGGGGAACAAGGAGGAGGCTGAGGGGGAACGAGGAAGAGGCTGTGAGGGAGAGAGGAGGCGGCAGAGGGGGAATGAGGAGGAGGCTGAGGGAATGAGGAGGCTGAGGGAACGAGGAGGCTGAGGGGGAGCGACGAGGAGGCTGAGGGGGAACGAGGAGGAGGCTGAGGGAACGAGGAGGAGGCTGAGAGGGACTGAGGAGCAGGCTGAGGGGGAACGAGGAGGAGGCTGAGGGACTGAGGAGCAGGCTGAGAGGGACTGAGGAGCAGGCTGAGGGGGAGCAAGGGGGAGCGAGGAGGAACAAGGAGGTGGCTGAGGGGGAACAAGGAGGAGGCTGAGGCGGAGTGAGGGGGAACGAGGAGGAGGCTGAGAGGCAGCAAAGAGAATGGGTGGAGGGAGAAAGGATTGGGGTATAACATTTAAATAAATAATAATCTGAAAGTACATTGTGGGGGGGCAAGGACAAAGGTTTCGCCTAGGGCACCAAATATCCTTGCACTGGCCCTGCTGGATCATAACATGTATTTTCAATGCCAACAGTGGCAAAGTGACATGGTCTTTGGAAGAATGAGAACGAATCTCACAGCAAATGAGAGGTTGGTTAAAAAGATATATGCAGCAATGTGGTTCAGTATTTTTTAAACCTTCCTTGCAATATGCAGGGAAAGGGTTAAGGAATCAAAGAATGCTTTGCAGTACTTTTAGATACATGACTACAATCACCTTTGCGTTTTGGCTTCTTCCCCTATGACTGCTTCCAAAGGCAAGCTGGAAGAAGAACTAATATACTCATTATGTACTGTAATTGTACCTTGTTAGCCTCAGGTACTTGTGGATGCCTCAGGTAATGGCTCTGACCAGGAAAGCATACTGCTGGCGCGACTCATTATAATGCATGCTGGGATCCATGCTGTAGGAAGTGTGCTAGATAGCACTGCATTATTAGTGACATTATAGCATAAGTACAGTGACATTTCTTAAGCATGCAATGCAGCGCGAATACCGCAGCATCACAATTGTGCATACATATTGCTGCTAATAAGCCACTGTTGGTAAATGTCGTTATCTGTCTAACCTTCAGGGACTCCGTACCCTGGCACAAGGGATTAGCAGAGCTATTTCTATCGCTTGCTAACAGTCTGACAAAGTTAGGGCAGTTGAAGCTAATTACAACATTCAAAGAAGTGAAAGCGTGGCCACCAATTAAATCTGAACAGGGGAGGAAACACCGACACATCTATTTGTTTCTAGCACACAAATGTGTACATGCACAAGAATGCCTCATCTGAAGCATCACCTGATGTGTAATTACTTCAATAGAATTTGATTAAGAAGGGATCATTGCTCAAGGTAAACGCAGACATGGACAGCGTGCTGCATCTATCACCAATGTTGTATCACTGTATTAACCTAAGACCCATAAATTTGATGCTAACCTGTCATAAGTGGATGCAGCACAACAGTACAAACTGTATCACGTTAGAGCAGCAAGGTTGTGCATTCAGGTAAAACATACTACAACACCTGTGGTGCCTTAGTCCTTTCTTATGTTGGTTGCTAAACTCAGCAGTGTGTTTCCTCTGTGGTACCCACTGGGACAGACTGGATGGGAGGAAAGCTGCGTCTCCAGCCAATCAGAAATGAGAACCGCATCTTTCTGGTCTCTGTGATGATGGAATTTATAATACAACTAGCTTTTGTACCTGGCTTCGCCCGGGGAATGTAATACTGAATACATGTCCCCCCCCCGCCCCCCTCCCATACCCCCCTGCTGGCGGCACATCTCCCTGCCCCCCCCCTGCTACTGGATGTAGTGCGGGGTGAGATTAGTCTCTGTCTGTGTGTGTCTGTCTGTCTGTGTGTGTATATGTTTGTGTGTCCCCGCTGCCGGAACATGTCCCCACATGTTATCGAGTGTATAAGGATATATATCTGAGAAGCCCCCACTCCTCTGTGTGGCAGACAGGAGCCATCTTGTGACAGACACACACGCCATCACCTCATAGCCACCGACCATCGCCTCACAGCAAACCCCCCTGCCATCCGTAAAAGGATGTTTAATCCGGATTCGCACTACTTTCCGGTCATATTATTTGTTTTATTACTGGGACAGGGCTGCGCCAGTCACCGCCCCGGGGACTGGCCAACGCCAACATACACACATGAAATACGTGCTGCTGTACAGGAGGGTCCTTGCTCGATATACTCACTCTGCCCTCGAATTGCTTCTCATCCACGTCGCTCATGGCGGCGGCTGCTGCTCTAACAAAGCGGGATACTCGAGGGAAGATCAGACCGGCGGCTGCTGCTGCAGCGCGTTTCTCCCAGTCCCTCTGCGCTTTTTCCTCTCCGTCTTTTCATCCCCCCCCCACCCGTTGGTACATCTCTCCCAACTGGCGGCACATTTTCCTGGCCCCCCTCCCGTTGGTACATCTCCCTCCGCTAGCTGGCACATCTCCCCCCCCCCACCCGGTGGAACATTTCCTCCCCCTCCCCCTGCTGACACATCTCCCCCTCCGACCCCCATGCTGGAACATCTCCCCCCCCCCCTGCTGCAACATCTCCCCCACACATCTCACATCACATACACCAGTGATTCCCAACCTTTTTTTGTTTGGAGGAACCCTTTAAGTGTTTTGTAAAATTTCAGGGGAACCCCTATCTGGATGACACATGTTCGATAGAGGTAAATCACAAAATATATGTGTAAAGCAGTAGGGTAATAAATAATAATTAACTCATACTTTTGAATAAACAAGGTGTATGTATTTTGTAATGATTTTGGTTTAAACCCCCCCCTGCATCTCCAATCACCCCCCCCCTGCATCTCACATCATCCCCCCACAGATCGATCTCTCTCCCTGTCCTCTCCCCTCCCTCCTTCTCTCTCCTCTCCCTCCTCTCTACCCTCCCTCTCCTTCTCTCTCCTCTCCTTCTTTCTCCTCTCCCCTCTGCTTCTCCCTCCTTCTCTCTCTCTCCTCTCCCCTCTGCCTCTCCCTCCTTTTCTATCTCCTCTCCATTCTTCCCCTCTGCCTCTCCCTCACACCTCTCTCCCACACAGACAGTGTCACACACACAGACAGTGTCACACACACACACACGCACACACACACACACACACACACACACACACACACACACACACACACACAGTGCCACCCACCCACAGTGTCACAGTGTCACAGTGTCATACACACACAGTGACACATACACATAGTGACACACACTGTCACACAGTGGCAAACACACACACAGTCACACACACACACACACACACACACACACACACACACACACACACACACACACACACACACACAGTGTCACCCACCCACAGTGTCACAGTGTCATACAGTGTCACACACACAGTGACACATACACATAGTGACACACTGTCACACAGTGGCAAACACACACACACACAGTCACACACATACAGTGTCAGACACACACAGTGTCAGACACACACACACTGTCACACTATGACACAGTGGCAAACACACACAGTCACACACTAACGTTTTCAGCAAAAGTACTCTGTCCCTCACTCCCTCAGCTCACATGTAAGGAGAAGTAGAAGCAGCAGCAGCCCCCCTTCTCCTCCCCCGAAGTGCAGGGCTGCTAGAGCAGCTCCGAGGAGGAGAGTGGAGAGGGGAGCGGAGGGGGAGCGGAGGGGGTGTAGTGAGTGCGGGCGGCCGTGGGACTGCAGAGCCTCGGTTGAGAATCACTGCACATGAAACACAGAGGTCCGTTCCAGTAGAGGACATGCCCCCTCCCTTGGTAGCCACGCCCCCTCCCTTGGTAGCCACGCCCCCTCCCTCTGCTTTTAGTGCTGTCCAGCCGAGTGAAACTTAGAATGTCCATAACTTGGGGGGTGAGTGACATCGGAAGCTCAAAATAGTTGCGTTGACCTACAAATCTGCCGCAGAATGTGCAGTGAAAGTTTGGTTGTGCTACGTGGCGCCGTTTGTGAGATTTCGATGCTTCTGACATACAAACAGAATCCAACTTAGAATTATAGTATAGATTGCAGAGACAATAAGGATGTTATCAGAACAGCAGGAAAGGGAGGAAGAAATGAGTGGAGTTTATTGAAAGTGATTGTGGTGAAGAAAAACACACACATTGGACTTAAACTAGTCATTATGGGAGGGCACTCTCACTCCTGTTTTGGTTTCGGTTCTAAACATTTTTTGTGTTATTATATTGGTTTTGCCAAAAGCTCTGTTTGTTTGTTTTTGTTGTTGGATTTTTTTTTAACCAAATTATAGGGAGAATAATCAAAATAAGCCAGAAAATGCTACAATGGCTTAATAAAGTATGAAACAAAAATGCTTAAAATAAGTATAAAATCATCATAACGATTAAAAAATTAAAATAACTGAAAAAACGTTGAATGGGTAAAAAAAAAGATGTGGAGAAACTTGCCCAAGATGGACACTTGGCCTGGTGCTCTGGTACTGGTTCTTAATATTTAGAGTTTGAATTCTAAAAATCTAATGGGTTTTGGATTGTAAGGTTCTGGTAGCTTCTGATTCCACACACCAGGATTTACCCATCATCTCTACTAATGACATGAACTAAAAAGGTTTTTTTTCATTCCACGTTGATCGGGCTCCCCCTTATTTTGTTTCTGGAGTTATTAATATGGGAGTTATAAACCTTAACGGCAGTAAATATTTGGCATCAGATGCATGCCAATAATAATATTATCAACTTTATTTCATGGTAGCACTTCCCCTAATTGGACTCAAAGCACTTCACAATTACAGTATAGCACAGGGTAAGCAGCACACGCTGTAGATGTTTTACAGACAGTCTCTGCCCAGAAGAGCTTACAATCTATGATGTTGATGCCTGAGACACAGGGAGATAAAGTGACTTGCCCAAGGTCACAAGGAGCTGACACCGGGAATAAGGTTCCCTTGATTCAAACCCAGTGTGGTTGTTTTACAGTCAGTGTCTTTATTCACTGAAACGCTCCTTCACCCTAAGTTTTTATGTCCCATATATGCAGGTCTCACCTGGAGAGAAGACAGTCCGCATGTAGGAGATGTACACATATAGCAGGCTTCATTATTCTATAGGTGTGTAATATGTTAACATATATTGTGATACCTCACATTGCCATTGAGCCCAATGCATTCTGAGTTGTGGTGTGTTCTGCGGATAATGTTGCTCGCTGCATCTGTAGGTGAGGAGCAGTATAAGAGCGAAGAAATATTAAATATGCCGTGATCAGACTTCATTTAAAAATGACTCGTTGTCAGCTTTGCACTGCGTCCCCTTTTTGATTTCTAATCGATTGCAAGCGCATTTCAGCAGGGATGATCTTCCCCACAGGACCTGCTCATGAAATAATTATGTATGCATGTTTCATTTCTTTCATCTTTGTTGGCTCCATTTAAATAAAGGATGATAATAATATTAACTTGCAAGTGTAAAAAAAGAAAAAGAAAGAAAATGATCATCATTTGCAGTTTGCTGAAATGTTTGGGGTGTTAATACACCTCACTGCCCCAGCTGGGGCGCTGGCCATGAACCAAAGTGTAGCACAGCTCGGAAGAGCCAGGAATTCAAAGCAGTAGCACATGGACGTTGGGGAGAGAGACATTGTGTTCTCCTAGAAAGCAGGTTGCGATGTGCACCGATACTGACCATCTTTGGGAATATCACAAATGTTTGTCATATACTATACTATACAGGCGTGAAATGTTAGGCCAATTTATGGCTTCGTCTGACACCAGCTTACTTGGTCTTCAAATTTAAAAAATAAAACATAATGAAATAATTAAGCTGTGTCATCACTCAAAAACTACAAGGTATCGCCCAGCCCAGATCGGTTTCCCTAATAAGAATTGGAGAGGCATTTCCTGGAAGGAATCTAAGGTGATTGAGAAGGTGTGCTGTTGACTCCAACGTGAACCCGGTTCCCAAGCCTGACACAATTAGTAGATAGCATGTCAACTTAGCCTGCGAGGGACCTTAATTGTCCTGCCATTGACAGGTGACGGGTTACTGTTTTGCACCTTATTGTAGAGCATGACATTATTCGCCCCAGATAACACACTATATCCTGTTATAATTGCCGAATATGATAAGGTTACGGTGTTAGTGTTGGTGCAGAATATCACACTACAGTATATACCATGATAATGCAACAGGTGGGATAATGAAATCTGCAATACATACACGTATGTATGTATGTATGTATGTATGTATGTATGTATGTATGTATGTATGTACTTGTGTACACACACACACACACACACACACACACACACACGTATGTATGTATGTATGTATGTATGTATGTATGTATGTATGTATGTATGTGTGAACACACACACACACACACATATGTGTGTGTGTGTGTGTGTGTGTGTACAAATACATACATACAGTGGCGGCCGGGCTGACTCTAATGCAGCCGCCACCGCAGTTTTAAAATAGCGTGGGCGGCGCGCGGGCCGGTTTTCCCGCGCCTCGGGCGCTTTCAATAGTAAGCGCCATTAGCGCTTTTTAAACGGAGAACGGACCCGCGGCTAGCCCGCCAGGCTCCCGGCAAGCTTTAGAATGAGCTTAGCCGGGACAGTATAGTGACAACTCAGTCTCTTTTCATGGCCTTTTCTCCCACATTAAGGCAGGATACGTAGGGTTCACTTATCAGGTTTATTAAGAAAAGGGCACAAAACAGAACAAAAACAGAATACCCAGCTCCCTCTGGAGCATTAACTAATATACTTGTCAGTTCCTTAACTACAGATTGGAGAGCTAAACTCTTTACCAATACTTAGCTCTTTTACCTCTGTAAGCGACACCACCTGAAGTCTCTCTCTGTGACCCTCTCAGGCTGTGAGTTTGGTCCAAACAACAGGCCCTGTGTCCAGCAGGCCCGGGAACAGTTCCAACCGGTGTCCTTGCTGGTTGGGATAAGGCTCAGATCTGTCTGGCTGCTGACTGCTTTTTAAAGCCCTTGCAATCAGCAGTTAACAAACACACCCTAGCTGCTTGCCTAGCTAGGAGTTTAACCTCCTGGTCTCTCTAACATAGACAGTCTGGGACTGTCACTATATATATATATATATATTTTTTTTATTAACAAGATGGCCGTACACACTGGGTAAAGTGCCTCATTGAAGGCACTCGTGCATGGTAAAGGAAATCAGGAATAGTCAATTTAGATTACAAGTAATCTATAATACAGGCACAACACATAAATAGCAAATAAAGGGTAATTTATTAAGTCCAAAAAGCACACATTGGCTATGTTTCGGTCCCCAGGCACATTCTTCACACGCACACAAAAGGAGCTATTCTAAATACAAAAATATCCGGATTTGCTTCTCAGGAGGCGGCCATTTTGAACTTTTGATATCAATTAGAACAGTGGAAGCAACAGACAAATGGAAGTGCATGGAATTCATTACTTGCTCTTGATTATTTTCCTGGAGCAGAACAGACTCCTCCTTTTTGGCTATGCTGCCATGAAAATCAGCATTCAAGGAAAAGAGTGAAAGCGAAAAGGTTTCTGATGCTCCAGAAGAAAATAAAAAAGCCGCAGTGATTAGTAATTAATTTCATTGCGTTTCAGTCAGATAGTGTTATAATTGACATCACAAGTAACATTTGATTGCCTGCTGACTCCCAAGGAGAAAATAAAAACATCGCATTTTACTCTACTTACCCCTTCATTGTACACTTAACATTTTGAGGTAATATTTTAATAAGGGTGCATGTTGATGTCTGGTCCTGTGCAGTGTAGCATGCAACATGCACCCCTCTGAGGGAGTAGCTGGTGCTATGTAGTGCATAGGCCAGGGGTGGCCAACTCCAGTCCTCAAGGGCCACCCACAGGTCTTCAGGATATCCCTGCTTCAGCCCAGGTGGCTCAATCAGGGGCGCTGTGGAAAACTGGCCAACTCCAGTCCTCACAGGCCACCAACAGGTCAGGTTTTAGGGATACCCCTGCTTCAGCACAGGAGGCTCAATCAGTGGCTCAGTCTTTGACTGAGCCACTTGTTGAGACATCTGTGCTGAAGCAGGGATATCCTGAAAACCTTACCTGTTGGTAGCTCTTGAGGACATGAATTGGCCACCCCTGGCGTAGTGCTGTGCTCCAGGATTGAGGAGATCTTGTGAAACCTCTTATGATGTCTATCAGTTAACCTAAAACAGAGGTCTGTGCTGAGCATGGGAAAGACTCCTGTTGGAGCTCAGATGTATGGTATGAAAGGAGGCCACCTCCTCACCCATCTCTTATAACCCCCTTCCCCCTACTTCTCTTACACCCCCACCACTCTCCCTCCTCTTACATCCACCACCTCTCCCCCTCCTTCTTACTTACACTTCCCGCTCCCTCTTTTTACGCTCCCACCTCTCCCCCCCCCCTTCTCTTACACCCCCACCTCTACCCCTCCCTCTCTTACATCCACCACCTCTCCTTCTCTTAGACCCTCACCCCCCCCATCTCTCGTTTATACTGCCAACCTCTTCCCCCCCTCCCTCTTAAAACCCCACCTCTTGGCCCTCCCTCTCTCACCCCTAACCACAGGCATCAAAGGGGTTAATGTTATTTCTATCATAGGGTTCTGTAATAATAGATATTACAGAAGCCCATGATAGAAATATTGTTAAAGCGCTTGCGTTGTGGTAATTAAGGCATTATTAACCGTCGTGTTAATTCCGGCATCACACTGAGTAAATTATTGCCGCGATCTTGATGTATAAATTATGGTAATAAGACGCATTTTTTTTATTTTTGCAGAGTTCAATATTCACTCCATTTTAACAGAGTTTGAGACATCCGGGCCTTAGTATTGTTCTGTGTAGTGTAGCAACTGCTCTTAATAAAACAGAAGAGCCCTTCACCAAAGTTTGTAGTACAATTCTCTAATGGTGTTTAGGAGGAGTTAGCTGGTGTTATATAATGTGTCAACGAGATCTTGTTCTCTCTGCTGGGCCTGGAGAAATGCAGTGTTATGTAAACCTGATGAGACAAGGGACCTGTGAGGTTTCTGAAGCTTTGTACACTGTAATCTTATTTTTGATGAATGTTGGTGCATTAAAATATATCACAACTGAAGACAAAGCAAATCATTGGTATACACCATTAATATTGTTAAATCCATTCTCCAAGTAGATATATCTGGGAAGTCAGCAGCGCTAAGGGGCATTAGTATTAAGGCAAATAGGACCAATTCTGGGGTAAAAAAAAAAACCATTGCTTCAGAAATGACAATTTTATTTCAATGGGATTTTGTTTTCTGACACATCTGGTGCTGTGTTATGTCCCATAATTACACCACTTTCGCCTTAATACATATACAGTAGGTCCAATGCTTTATACTAAATTATACTGCTCTTTCAGAAGTTTCGTATTTCCTTCTAAATACACCCTGTATTATGGGGTGTGTCTTTAACCCTGATCTCCACACTCCCCGGCTGGAGTCCTGCCTGCCTGCCACCAGAACATAGAAATCCAGTCAGGGTGTAAATTCTGGTTGGACAGGAAACCCACAATTGCACTCTATGAGGACAAACAAAAGGTGGGACAGAAAAAATAGTCCCGGGCTTGTAGCCTATTGTGCCAAACGACGCAAAACAAAAAAGCTTTATTAAAACATACTAAGGGACAAAAACAGGGAGTGTAGGGTATAAACACAAGTGTATTAAAAATTAGGTGGTGGTGACACAAAGTAGAGGATAAAGGCTCCTCCAAAGCCCACCATGGAAAATCTCATATAAAGGAGAATGTGTCTCAAACTATGTATATGGTGTCAACCATGAAATATATCCACAGAGATACACAAATATTCCCGGTTTGAAGCTCCTAATGGTAAACTGTGTAAGCGCTGGTTACCTTTATTCACACTGACAACATATCAAGTAATTCCCTACAAGTAAGTAGGAGTACTGCCACCGGCTCTGTGGAGTGTGTGTTGCTGGTCTTGTAGGGATCCTTCTGACGCTGCTGATTACTTCATGATCGGGACCTGTTCTCCATCAGCAACCAGGCCTTTATAAACCTCCCCTTCCTGCGCAAGGATGACTGACTGTTGGCGGTCTAGGACATACTGTATGGTCATAGCCGTTTTTGCCATGACCAAGTCACTGTCGGCATATTGCCGCCAATCACCTCGCCATAGGGACATCTCTCCGGCGGCCATTTCGCCGCCAAGGTAAGACCTTTGCCCTAAAACCCCCTAATCTTAAACCCTAATACTAATGCTACCTACCTGCCTCTGACCCATCGTCTGTTCTCTGACCATTCCTGCTGACCTTTGCCTGTCCTCTGACCACTGCTGCCTACCTGACCTTAGCCTGTCCTCCAACCACTGCGGCCTGCCTCTGACCTTTGCCTGTCCTCCGAACACTGCTGCCTACCTCTGACCTTTGTCTGTCCTCTGACCACTGCTGCCTGCCTCTGACCTTTGCCTGTCCTCCGACTACTGCTGCCTACCTCTGACCTTTGCCTGTCCTCTGACCACTGCGGCCTGCTTCTGACCTTTGCCTGTCCTCCAACCACTGCAGCCTGCCTCTGACCTTTTCCTGTCTCAACTCCTGCTAACCCGTTTCCAGCAATTGGACTCCAGCCCTGCACCCCATGACATCTTGGATTATAATCCATGTACCTGGTAAAACATTGCGTTTGCTCTACCTGTGAAGCGGTTAACCCTCTACAAATGCACTGATGCCACCAACCCTTGTAATCCACAATTCTTCTTTCTTCCCTCATTATTTTTGCCTCATCCTGACTGTCATCGGAGCACAGTCACTGACAGTAACAGCTTCTTGCATCTGTGATGATCCACAGAAACCTGTCTTTCTTAGGACTTAGCCTGCTTCTCTCCTGCCATGCTCTCTAGCCACGATTCCCACGGCCCATCCTACATGTCAAGCTTGATGGATGTGTCTGGTGATTTCAAGTAATTAGGGGGCTTTCTAACTTTTCCTGTAGTCATTCTGCTTCTGTCTATCTTCAAATAAGAGGAGTTTCAGGGTCTGTGCAAGCATTGATGGTAACATGGTAAGACTAAGCTTCTCGGTTTATTCCTGCTTTGATGATGTGTCTAGAAGGCACAAGGTTGTCATTGCCTATCAAACCACATCATGCTAAAACCACCCACACAGCAGAAAAGGAGAATTGACATAGTGGTACATTATAGGCACTTCTAGAGCTGTGTAGCACCTGTTTTGTGGTAGAAATAACAAGTATGAATTTCCATGCTGTCTACATGCAGTATTAACTTTTCCATGTGTACTGTCTAATTCACCTATTTACTTTTTGCATTCATAGTTTCTGACAGTCTAAAACATGTAAAAAAATAAAAATAAATCCCATCTGCTCAACAATGCTAAAAATGAACAGGCACAAAAGGCCTGGAGGAAAATTCAGCATTACTAAGGAGCAGTGTTATCTCTTGCATTGATACAGTCTTGCATAGATGTAGCCTTGCTTTGAATTGCCCTTTCGTCGAAAATAAAAAAAAGGAACTGGATGGATGCTTCTTATAGAAGAATGATTTACTTAATGTTGTGTAGGAAGTTGAGTAAAGCGCAGCAGTCCGTAAAGATCAGAAGAGAGAATGGCTAATTTAGGTCATTGACAGCCTGTGTGGACCACTTCACAAGAGCTGCAGGAAGCATAACGGATAGATGCAAATGCCCAGCACCAACTTAACAAAAAGAGCCGTTTCTGAAGCATGTGGGATCCTTGGTAGGATGGAGTAAAAGTTGATAAAGTTCAACTTAGGACTTTGAATTGGCTTACCCTCCTACTAACAGTGCCCCCTACTCATTTTGTTAGCCTCCTACTTGTTTTGTTAGCCTTCTTTTCTTAACAGGATGGGAACCGGGGTGTCCCCTTGTGCCAAACACCATTTTCGGCACTAGGGACCCTCCAGTTTCCGAGATAATTACTGGGGAGGTTACCGAAATCTCCCTCAGGGGGAAAAAAAATTGCTGCCAGATCTCGGGCCAATAGGAAGTTGCAACATCATTGGGTGCAGCCTCCTATTGGACGGCCATTTAAATCCCCTTTAACATTCAGGTAGTAATACCAGTAACTTCACAAATACGTATCTCAAGATCTGGGGGTCCCTGGAGCTGAAAACAGTGCGGGTACAAGAGCAGAAAGTCCCACACTTGGGTGGTCGAGAAAGCGTACATCTTTAAAATGTATGTACAGGCAAAGAATCAAATCGTGGTTGCATGACTGAAGCTTTTCTCGGTGCCAAGAACAGTAAGTCTGGCTACATCGGTAGATCACTAACACTTTCAGTGCCAGTCGGCAAAGCATAGTTTCCCCTTTGGCACTGGAAAGGCACAGAGTGATTGGTTCTTAACTTCCTATTATCCACCCCGAGCACAAACCACAAGACACATCTACAAAAACTGCCTTAGGTAAATGTATAATAATAATAATAATAATAATAATAATAAGAGTACACTTAAAGGATCCCATTATTTGGTGCCCCCACCCATTATCTGTTTTCTAATATTTTCACATTAATAAGTTGTTTAGAAAAACAACTTGATGTAGCAAGCTGTAATGTGTTTGGCAACGATGCAAACCGGGGGAGAGAAATGGCCCGGTGTCGGAGAATTATCGCTGTGGGACGTCTCAACCCGGAAACATGAACCCCCCACGCAGTGATGTCGAGGCTGCCCTTTCTCTGGAGCTGCGGCGTTAAGCTTTTCCCAGAGACCGTAAGGTTTGCTGCATCTACTTGTGTATTTTTTCCCCACGGTGTGGGATTGCACCTTAAAACAATACACAGGACCATATGTACTGCTATTAAAGGTTACATTGATGCAAATTGTCCCATTCTGACTGTCACTTTTACATCAATGCAGAAAGGTGCTCCAGGGTCTTTGTTAAATGTCATACCATGCTATACCAGGCTATGCCACAAGCCAATCACAGCTGAATCAGGAGATACTGTACCATGGTGTGACATTGAACATTCAGCAGGGGAACTTACACGTGGGTAAAGTATGTGTCAAAGAAAATGCATCCAATTGAATGCAACTGGGGGTCTGTGGGGTGTATGTAGCAATGCAAAAGTGGCACAATTCTGGACCCAGGAGATCAATGAAAGATGTAAGAATCTCACGCAACAAACTTCATACATATGGAACAAGCACAAATTGATGCAAATACAAACGTTCTCTCTATGCTAAAGAACAAATTGCTCCTTCTTGATACATATACCCCACAGTGCTTTTGACATATTGGGGTATGACCCTTTCACATTATCCCTGGAGATTCAACCAAGACATAAGTGCAGAAAAGTAGGCTTTGACTTTATTGGTGCAGCATTTGTAAGTGTAACCTCATTGATAGAATACAGCTATGTATGCTGCCTGCTGGCTGATTCTCCCTAGTGTGTGTGTGCTGCTGGTAAAGAGACAATGGATACAACTCCCAGAGGCCCTTGCTGCCCGGATAGGGACACATTACAGCCAATCAGTGCAAAGGACAAGCGTTTGGGGCACCGAGTGAATGCTGGAAGAAAGGAGTTGAGAGAAGGGAGCATGATGAGAGGAGAACTGCATAGACTCTGAGAGAGAGAGAGCAGTCAGTTTCCCAGAGGGAGCTGCTGGCTGATTGAGGGTGACCTTACAACCAGGCTGTGAGGAGGACAAATCAGCAGAGCTAGGTGACAAGGTCACAGACAGGCTCCCTGAGTGGAGCTGAGAATAGACCAACTGCCTACCAGACTAAGGAAGGTGTGAGTAAATACAAAGGGGATCCTCACTAAACACAAAGGGTACCAAAGTCTTTGCGAAGAGGCAAGCATGCTACAGTAATATATACTTTCATAAGAACTCCAACGTTGTGCCGGCATTACCACTTGGACCACTTTTAGGCGGAGTCAAGGAGACTTGGGAGAGGCATTGATACACAATCGTGCAGCGAATTATGTGTACTATATAAGTATTGTGATTGTATGTGAATGATCCTCCTGTTGTGTGTGTGTGTGTGTGTGTGTGTGTGTGTGTGTGTGTGTGTGTGTGTATATCTGTGTGTTAGTAGCGGTTTTCTATAAATATTCTATAAATACATTCTGGTTACAAAATGCCTGGTGTCATATCCTGTCTTCTGACCTACCAAGCCACGTGCTCATAAAATGGAATAGCACTGGTCATAATGGGGAGTAGGAATTTGGCCCGCACCTTAGCATATAGAAGTCAGTCTAAGGGGAATAACGAGGGGTTACATAAGGGGAACCCATAAATAGGTAAAAATTAGACAACGTTAGCCACACTGTAGGCCCCTATTCTACTTCTGTGAAACCACCTTTCCCCGTGCTTAGGAATATTTCAGCCCCATTCAAGCTAAAATCTTACCAAGCAAGGGGACATTACAACATATTGAATAGAGCCCATATAAAGAGGACGAGAGCAGGTATGCACACATACACAGAGTGCTGAGCAGAGAGTTTGACAAGAGACATAGACAGTGAGGGGAACATTGAAAAGAATGGAGGATTTAATGTGGTTCCACTCAACGTTTATAAAGAAAGGAACGGCAAAGAAAGCAGGATAAGTATATATACCTACATATTCATATAGTTAATCTGTCCCTACCCAGAACTAGGAGATACAGTATAACATTGTTATTTTTTGCAGTAAAAGACAGGATTAAGCCAGGGGCTGGACTAAAGACAAAACCCCCTTCTTCGGAGACTGTACAGCTCTAATTAATAGCTTAGTTCACCTTATCCCCCCGGTTTCCCAGGCGAAAAGTGAAAAGCTTGCATTTAATTGCCTATGTGTGTGTGTTTTTTTTAAGCTACGGCTCTGGAGAGAACAGCGAATTTGCTTAGTTTGGGGAAAACAGGAAGATAAATATGTTTTTGGCACAGAATCTCAATCAGACAACAGATGATTGGAAGAGAGAATACAGAAAGCTGAAATTTGTTTTGTGGTGTTCCTATTCTGTAGACAGAAGCAATTACATTTTATTAAAGAGATACAAAAGAAAATAAGAAGAAGCGTCACTGCCACAGTATAATGTTTATCCTGAAATAACTGAAAGGACCAGGATGCTAAAACTGGATGTAGTTCATGTGCTCAGAGCCTGACATGTGCAATAAATATATATACTGTACATGTGAACTCCCTGTGACTCCAACGCTAAGGCTGCGGCCCCGCTGGCACTGAGCGCGCGGTGCTTGCCACTTTTACTTACATAAATCTATATGTGCAAGTCCCTGCTCACGCGGTACGCGTGTGCGGGCACGCCTCCTCACTCAAGCTTGGCGCTTGAGTAAACAAAAAAATGTAACTTTCAAGCGCCCTCAGCTTGCCAGAACACCCGGCGCTCATGCTCGGAGAGCTGGTGATGTCACCGCTCTCAAGCATGAGTGAGGTCAGCGCTAGCGGGGCCGCAGCCTTACTCATACCGGCACTTGGTAAACCTGCTGAAATGTAGAAAAAGCGAACTTTGCCATTATAAGGAACATTTAAGAGAATGCCGCATCAACCATTAGATCAGGGGTTCTCATATCCAGTCCTCAAAGCCCCCCAACAGGTCAGGTTTAAAGGATATCCCTGCTTCAACACAGGGAGCTCAGTCAAAGACTGAGCCACATGGGCTGACGCAGGGACTGATTGAGCCAACTGTGCTGAAGCAGGGGTATTCTGAAGACCTGACCTGTTGGGGGATTTTGAGGGATGAGTTGAGAGCCCCTGCATTAGACGATATGAAGATACATGCAAGATAAGGATCAGCAAGGGTGTGCAACAGTGGAACGCCATGTAACTAAAGCTTCTCACAGCAATACTAGAAGAATTGGTTAACTGGGAAGAGAAAGGAATCCAAAATCAACGGTGAATACTTGAGTCACCTACAATTTGCAGATGACATTGTTATTTTGCCACAAGTCCAGAAGATCTCGAGCAACAAATCAGAGAATTTACCAAAGCAAGTAAGAAAGTGACCCTCCATAGGAATCTCAGCAGGACCAAAATGATGTTTAACACGTGTCAACCGGTGGATTGTTGTCTAGTTAGCATAGTTACTTACTTTTCTAGACCATCATGTTACAGTAGCTACTGTACTGAAAAACAAAAACATTTACAGATATAGAAACCGGCATAATGGTGTCCTAATATAGCCAGGATACAGTATGCGCACTATGCTGTGCCAGGATTGAGTGAGCATGGATGTTCTGCCACCAAAAGAATTGTCGTACAGTAGGAAAAAGCCACTGAGTCAGAAAAGTTGCACTCTACAAAGTTTGAAATAAATGGAATAGACCTAGAAGAAGTTGAAAATGAAGTCTACCTTGAGTAGCAAGTATCAATGGATGGAAATCTTTTGAGTGACATTAATAGGAGAATAAAGATGGGATGGTGCACATTTTGGAAGAAACAAGGCAACCTTTTAAAGCTGCAGTTCATGCAATATTCTGCATGTGTGTTTTTTTTAATAAATCAGTTCTGTAGTAAGAAAACATACTTTTAGCATTTTCTGTTTTAAAAAAACAACAACTTTGAAAGACCAATTTTCTTGTATTCTATTTTAACAAGCATGCTTGTTCCTATAGCAATGATTTACATTCCCCATATTTAAAGATGTCGCCAAACTTTGCCGATCAATAGACAGAGAAGGAATTGACCGGCAGCTGTGCAGTTTTTTTTAGGTAAGTAGAGATTGCCCACATGAAACTATGGAAGTTTAAAAAAAAAACTAAAAAACAAAAACGGGAGCCTGAACTGCAGCTTTAAAGGAAGCCTTCCACTGTGGTTGACTGGATTCCCAGGGATATCAATAGTCCAAGGCAATGATGACCAAAAATAAGATGGGAAGATGAACGGAGGACATTTGTTGGAGCAATGGGGAGAAGAGTGGCTTGTAATATAATGATCTATAAGATTTAAAAAAAGATTGTAGCTGAACTCTCCCTCTCTTGGCTAATTTGGTAGAACAAATACAAGGTCAAATATACCGTACAAAGAGCTAATTAAGGCCAAAGGAGGGGTGTTTGTGCACTATGGTCAGTTTGACTTCCACAGCAATGAGTTCAGATGCTGACTGCTAATCAACAGGGACTCAATGTGTTGTGAAAGAGGAAGGAAATATTAGAGGGATAATTGCCATCCAGGCCTAATAATACAGATCAAGGAAAAACAAGTGATTCACCGGACAGTGAAGTGCAACAATGCAACGCATATATCTCCAACAAATGATGCAATGAAACACAATGTGCAACTTTTCTCACTCAGTCCAGTGAGTTCTCTTCTCTTAAGCAATTCATTTTTAGCACGTGTCACAACATCCATACCCACCCACTCCTGGCCCAGCTTATTACGCGTATGACCAGTCCATATCAGGACACTGTTATGCTATTTTCTATTGCTGTAAATGTTTTTTTTTTGTACTAGCTAACACGATAGAGACAAGTAAGGAACAATGCTAACTAGATATATTTTATAATATAATTTAATAGACACAAAACTCATATATTCAATTTATAGGCAGCATCCAATGGGAATGATATTGCTCTGCATTTAGAAGGTTAACACTTCTAATATGGATACCGTTGGTTTGCTGGTACAGGTTATATATAGAGAGTTACCGTTCTGCTTGGAAAGTCGATCCATACTTAGCTGCTTTCTCTGCCGATGTTACCCATTTGTAAAAATAAATAAATACTATTACTTGATGGAATGTTGACTTGCCTGCTCAGAGACCAATTACAGGCAGGCTTTACATTTCCACATGGGAAACTAAAAAGGATAAAGGTGAGTTAAGCCTTTAATTAAGGCTTAGCCTGGTTTGGGACGCTGCCAGGAAACAGCTGTACAAGAAGATTTGCAAAGTCAGAAAACAGACAGTTATTAGCCCAGTGACAGTATCAAATGTAATGATATAGTGCTGCAATACAAAGATAGCAGTGCAAAGAGTGCCCCTTCCATAGGGATGATCTGAAGGAGGGGGCCTGCAGGCAGGGACCCGATGCCTCACACGTATAGGGGGCATCCGTTTGCATCAAGTTTATGAATCCCAAACATAATTGCTGCTGGTCTATCCCGAACCTAAAGCTTCAATCCATGCTGCCAAACAATTGTAATAACAGAAGCTGTATGGGCCTTCTCTTCTGTAACCTCTGCATACATAAAGGAGCATGTTTACGGAACGTCTTGCTGCTGCAGACGCTGGCTGTCTTGTTTTTTCACCACCTATTCTTTCACAGATATCTTTATCGGTGGGACATATATCATGTACACAATTGCAATGTATCCTCTTACAGGGTGAGTGTGTGACACGCACAATACCATTTTATTTTGTTTTTTTTACGCTCACCGGTTCTCCCTAACGGGGTGGTGGCACCGAATACTGTGCGACTGTTTCTTATATTCTAATAAATTCTGCGCTTGCTTTTTGTTTAGTTGTTGTTATTACTGCTTGGAGTTTTCGCTTTTCTTGAACCTCTACTTTCACAATCTTTAACAATGATCACAGTATCATCTCTTCCATCTGTAATATTATTACATTCACCACCCCCGCCAGCAGTGCTAAAACCGTTACTTACATTCACAGCAATCAGCTACTTCTTCATCAGAATCCTCCCCGTTCACAACAAGTGATAATTGAATGGATCAGCATCAAGTCCAGCCCCCTACTGCTCTGTGTCATTCCGTCCCTGTGACTCTCCTGCTTCTTCATCTGACTCTTAACAGCTCGTCAGAGTCCTGGGCTATCAATTCCAGAGCTTGGTCGGCATCCATCAAGGATTTTGAATGTGACAAGAAGGATGTACCCTTTGCAGATGACTTAATAGTGAGCTTGGCAGCAGTAACAGGCAGAGCAGCAGCTGGCACTGCTGGCAGTGATGGGCCTGGCTTTTCCATAGAAAGTTTCATTAACATTCCCAATAATATGCTCAACTTTAGTTTCAGATGTATACTCCTAGGCCTAGTAGCCGGGGGCCCTAGGCTGACTTGAACTTCCCGTTGAATATTTTAACTGGAAGTTCGTTGTCTACTAGTCAGGGGGGGAGGTGGACCTTCTGCAGTGAGATTGGGAACCAGTGACACTGTCATTGTCCTGCCGCTTATACAGTACTTGCTGTGAGTAGTAGGCGCACCAGCATCGTCACCTTTCACTGATTTTAACTTTATCCGATTAATCAACACAACGACCATGACCAAAACTACATCCACCTCTTCTTGCCTCTCCACGTCTAATAATAATAATAATGTTGTTATTATTAGAACTCAAACAACAAGATTGGTCATCACTTGAGTCTAGGCGCAAAGTTCATCTTTCCTGTCTTGCCTTCAAATACTTTCTGGGCAAGCTACCCAGCTACCTGAACAAGCTCCTCACCCCTACCACATGCAGCACTTGTCATCTGAGATCTGACTCCAAAGACTGTTCATGGTCCCAAGGTTCGGCAAAGTATCCGGCCGCTCCTCCTTCACTTATCGTGCACCCCACAACTGGAACAGTCTACCGGAGACTCTCACATCCACCACCAGTCTAAGTTCTTTCAAAACTAAAGCTGTCTCACATTTTAATCTGGGCTGTAACTGTTACATACGCCTATAATACATACGTATTATCTTTAACTGTGCATGCAATGTCTTGTATATAATGTATACCCTGTTCACTTATGTAACTATGTATTAGTATTATTTGTCATCTTAACTCAATGCCCAGGACACACTTAAAAACGAGAGGTAACTCTCAATGTATTACGTCCTGGTAACACATTTATAAATAAATAAATAATTTTTATTTTATTTATTTGTTAACTTCCCTTATTATATGTGTAAGTGCTCTACTAGGCTTGCTAATAGCTAGCCTAGGATCGGACAGGCTCAGATACAGTTCCCATCCCCACCCACCACCCTCCCGAGTCCCCAACCAGAATGAGAGAAACTAAATGTGTATAAGTTTAGCCCTCCTTGAAACTAATTAGCAAAGTATTGCCGTTGTTACTATAATACTGATATATACTGTATATAAACAGACACAGAAAAAGTACAGGAGTGCAGGCCGCTGCCGCCAGCAGGGAGTTGGCTCGACATACACAGACAGGGGTCAGTCACAGGTTAATAGTAAAGCTACAAGTTTCATTAAGTAAATAATGTATAAATGTTTGAACTATAGTATAGTACTAGAGCAGCAAGTCTAACCAACCCACAGCCAAATCCTGCCTACAACACAATTGTTCGGATTCAGAATCCGTCGGGCAGATTTTCAGTGCTAAGGAAAACAAACGTCTTTTTTATAAACTGAAAGGAACTTGCAAATTCGGAGCGGAATCACATTTCTGCCAAAATATTGCAGATCTCTACTCGTCATATTCACGTTTCACTCTCCTATCACTTTTCACTCTACCTGTCGCACTCTACTAAAGAAATGACATTACAAATACATGCCGTCTACTGTTTGTGCTTTTCTTGTTCCTGAAATTGCATTGTTGTTCTTGTTTGTTTCTGTAACCTATTTCAGACCGGGAGGTGTGAAATGTTAGTGATGGGAGTTTATTATTCTTGTACACTGAGATCATACCTTATAGATTACCACTAAACTGAAAGACCCCATGCTGCTAAAGTGGTACAGTATATAACCGATACAAAAATAGCATCACAATTCCTATTGAGGTCACTGATGGGTCCTGTATCAATGTTTCCTTGCTGCAAATCAGGTGCAATTCCTGGTTAAAAGAAGGCACCAGATCATTGAAAGAAAGAAACTCCCATTGGAAGAAAGAAGATTGCTTACTTTAATACATTTGATGCAGTGATGTGCTCTCACTTTCCACCTCTCTTTACCCCGTTCCTTTGCCCTTCCCTCTCTGCCTCGCGTACAGCGGCCCGGTGCTCTTCCCCCACAACAGTAAAACTGATTGACGTGATGGGGGAGAGCACGGGGCTTCTGTACGCATCTCTTACCTTCCATCTGACTTCTCCTCCAGCATTGCCTCATCTCTGCATCATGGAAGCTTCATGTTGCCATGACACAAGTAACATCGCACCATCGTATGATGTGTGACGTCATAGAGATGATGAGATGCCAGAGCACATAGGAGGCCCCACGCTCTTCCCTGGCCCCGAACACCACTTTATGGCTATGCCCCCCCCCCATGTTGATCTTTATCTCTCCTACTATCCTCTCTTTTGCCTCTCTTCCTCACCAGCTCCAGCCCCGTTTCAGGACCAGAATCTCTTCTTAGGAAGCCATGGTGAATCGCTTTTTCCCATGACTAAAAAAAGGGCAAATGCCACATGGTTCGTAACCTCATGCGAAAGTTTTCACGTCTGTAATTATATACATATATATATATATATATATATATATACTAGCTTATGTGCCCGGCTTCGCCCGGGGAATGTGATATTGAATACATGTCCCCGCCTCCCCTCCCGCCCCCCCCCGCTGGCGGCACATCACCCCGCGCTGCTGTGCCCCGCCCCCCCCCGTTGGTACATTTACCCTCACTGGCGGCACATATTCCCACCCCCCCCATTGGTACATCTCCCCCCACTGCCGGCACATATCCCCCCACCCCGCTTTAAGCATTTCGTTAAATTTCGAGGAACCCCTATCTGGAGGACACATGTTCGACAGGAGTAAATCACAAAATAGACGTCTAAAGCAGTAGGGGTAATACATAATAACTAACTCATACTTTTGAATAAACAATGTGTATATATTTTGTAATGATTTTGGTTTAAACATCACCCCCCTGTATCTCACATCACCCCCCCCCCTGTATCTCACATCACCCCCCCTCCCTGCATCTCACATCACCCCCCACGGATCAATGTCTCTCTCTCTCCCCCTCTCATCTCCCTTTCTCCATCCTTCCCTCTCCTCTCTCCTCTCCCCCTATCTCACTCCTCTCACCTCCTTCTCTGTCCTCTCCCCCTCTCTTCTCTCCCCTCTCCTGTCCCCCTTCTCTTTCCTCCCTTCTTTCTCCTCTCCCTCTCTCCCCCCTTCTCTCCTATCCCTTCCCCTCCCTCTCCTCCTCCTCTCTCTCACACAATCACATGTCACACACACACATGTCACACACCCAATCAAATGTCACACACAATCACATGTCACACACACACACACAACCACATGTCACATACTGTCACATGTCACACACACACACACTGTCTGTCACACACGCACACTGTCTGTCACAAACACACACTGTCTGTCACACACGTCACACATTGTCTGATACACACACACACAGTTACACAAACACAGTCACACACACACACACACACACACACACACACACACACACACACACACACACACACACACACACACACACACACACACACACACACACACACACACAGCCACACAGCCACACAGTGACACACACACACAATCACATGTCACACACGTCACACGTCACACACTGTCACATGTCACACACTGTCACAAACACACACACTGTCTGTCACACACACTGTCACACACACACACACACGTCACACACTGTCTGACACACACACACACACACACACACACACACACACAGTCACACACACAGTCACACACTGTCACACAGTGACACACAGTGACACACACTGTCACACACAATCACATGTCACACACACACATGTCACACACACACAATCACATGACACACACACATACTGTCACACAGTGACACACACTGTCACACAGTGACACACACAATGTCACACACACATACACACACAAAGAATGTTTTCAGAAGCAGCCTCTCCCCCCTCCCGTAGCTGACATGCAAAGATTACAGAAGCAGCAGCTCTCCGCCGACACCGCCGACACCACGGATCCCCTCTCCCCCTCTCCCCCCCCCCTCAGCTCACAGGCCAAGATCACCCATCCATACCTCAGGCAGCAAGACTGCAGCGTGCTCCTAGGAGAGGGGAGGGAAGGGGCAGGAGGAGGGAGAGCCAGGCAGCAGTGTGTGGACGGCCAGGCGGAACCCCTGGGACTGCTCCGCGGAGCCCCGGCTGAGAATCACTGACAGACACACACAGCTCCCCAGGTAAGGACACACCACCTCCCTTAGTAGCCACGCCCCCACCCCCTGCTTTTACTGCTTTCCAGCCGAGTGAAACTTAGAATGTCCATAACTTGGGTGGTGAGTGACATTGGAATCTCAAAATACATGCGTTGACCTACAAATCCGCTGGAGAATGTACAGTGAAAGTTTTGTGGTGCTACATGTTGCTGTTTGTGAGATTTCGATGCTTCTGACATACAAACGAACGGAAAACAGAATCCAACTTAGAATTATAGCATAGATATATATCACTTTAGACCAGGGGTGGCCAACTCCAGTCCCCAAAGGTCAACAACGGGTCAGATTTTCAGGATATCCCTGCTTCAGCACAGGTAGCTCAATCAGTAGCTCAGTCATTATGATTAAGCCACCTGAGCTGAAGCAGGGATAGCCTGAAATCCTGGCCTTGGGGACTGCAGTTGGCCACCCCTGCTTTAGATGATATCGACAACTCCACCTACATTCGTGTATCGCTTATTATTGTGCTAATCAAATTCGAATGAAAAAAATCTTATATTATTGTCACTGTATCTAACATCTGTGGCCAATGACTTCTTTAAACCTGAGATATTGGGCCACACGTGCGTTCGTCTTTTGGCACTTTATCTTTTCCTGTATTCCAACTGAGAATCTATTCACCTAGATTTGTGTTTATGAATGAAACTGTCTCTCATATGTTTTCCGTATACACATCTTGTTACTAAGCAACGTTCGGAGGATGGTACGCCGGCCAGTGATGGCACCGGGAGAGCCGACGCTCACTTTTTCAAAGCCTTCTGCTGCCTAGCAACCTTCCCCCCTTACTTTAGTTCCATGAAGTCCTTGGGCGGACATACAGTCTCAACGCGGTTAACTTTTCACGCTAATGTCTGCACTTGTCCACTTCTTTTTATAGTGTCCCATGGAAACGTACATGCTAGAAACGACACTTACCAGCATGCCATGCCTGTGTGATAGGATGCAGATTCTGTCCTTCCTCCTGTGAGCTCATTCTGTGAGTTTGTAGCCTTCATCGACCAATTGGAAGCTTGGATTAGGAGCCAAGGCGCTTTTAACCAGTGTTTGCACTATAAGGGAAATTTTCATTTTGGGGGGAAATGTCATAATCTGGGACAATAAGAAATGAAGGGAAATGTAAGGGGAATTTCCTGTGCATGTGCCAGTGGTTCCGTTGTGTTTTTCCACGCTCTCAAATCAAATCAGCTTTATTGGCATGACAAACATTTCAGTTTTGCCAAAGCATGAATAACAGGGGGTAGGGTATAATGGTTACACAGAACTCCAGTAACAGAACATGGGTAACAGTTACACATGGGATGTGGGGTTTAGTGGGTGTGTCTCAGCCTTTGACAGGTGCTGATATAGTGTGCATCAGTTCTGTTGGGGTTTCCTCTTCTCCTAGGAGGATCGCTATTTTTTTGTCCTCTTCTATATGATTAAAGTTCTGGATAAGAGCTGTGAATGTCTCCAGATAGGCACTCCTCACTTCAGAGTATTCTGTGCAGCGCTGAAGGAAATGTGACCGTGTCCTGCCTCTCCTGTCCTTCACCTCTGCTGTGGATTTCAGGGGATGATGCCAACATAATCATATTAAGCCACACTAGGTAGCACAGTCCAGGTTCCAGCAGCGCAGCCCTGAATCCTCGCTCGGCTCAGGAGAGATCATTATCTATCATGATTGATACAACAGTTGAGGGGGAGGCATAGGGGTGAAAATCAGCAAGTGGATTTGGGTCGGGGTGTTGGATATTGGGTATGGGAGCTGGGTGTTGTATATTGGGTCTGGGTGTTGGATGTTGTGTATGGGAACTGTGTATTGGATAATTGGTCTTGGGTGTTGGATGTTGGGTATAGGAGCAGGGTGTTGGATAATTGGTCTTGGGTTTTGGATGTAGGGTATGGGAGCTGGATGTTGAATGTTGGGTATGGGAGCTGGGTGTTGTATATTGGGTCTGGGTGTTGGATGTTGTGTATGGGAACTGTGTGTTGGATAATTGGTCTTAGGTCCGAAGGACTCATTGGTCCGAAGGACTCATTGACAGGCAGGAAAGCCTTGACTATGAACATAGGTGTTGGATGTTGGGTATGGGAGCAGGGTGTTGGATAATTGGTCTTGGATGTTGGGTATGGGAGCTGGGTGTTGTATATTGGGTCTGTGTGTTGGATGTTGGTATTGGAGCTGGGTGTTGGGTAATTGGTCTTGGGTTTTGGATGTAGGGTATGGGAGCTAGATGTTGGATGTTGGGTATGGGAGCTGGGGTGTTGTATATTGGGTCTGGGTTTTCAATGTTGGGTATGGGAGCTGGGTGTTGTATATTGGGTCTGTGTGTTGGATGTTGGGTATGGGAGCTGGGTGTTGTATATTGAGTCTGTGTGTTGGATTTTGGTTATGGGAGCTGGGTGTTGGATAATTGGTCTGGGTGCTGGTTCTAAGGTGTTGTATCGGCTGATATAAGCAGTCCCATTGATTTTCCCAGGTCAGCTGATTTCCTATGAAAATACACCTGTCAGTAGTGATTAGCTTGTGGAAAAGGTTTGGAATATGTGCAGTTTTTTTTCTTTCTTGCTAGTATTTCCCTTTTCTGGTTTACTAATAAAGCAAATATGTGCTTTCCGTTAATTGTCAGCCGTTCCATTGTTACTGTGTTTCTTTGGGCTTGGTTACCAATTTAGATGGGGTAGATTGAGCTACAGTATTTATTTATGAATAAATGCAAACTGCTGAGGTCACACAATGTTAATAGCTGTCAGTTAGCCACATGGGAGGGTCTTAGGGGCAGTGCATGTGTCACTTACTGACTGCAGACTTTATTAGCGGCAGAGAACAATTGATTAAATAAATTAAATAAATCACACAGTGCCTCTTCTTATCTTTCATATTACAAATGTTGCTATGTGTACTTACAGTACCACCCCCTTTTAGTTTAATTTCGGTCAAAGATTTTTATCCAGGGAATTTTATTTCTTCAGCAGGATTTTCCAGGAGATTTAGAATTTCATTTAGAAAATCAAAAATGTGAAAGTGGAAACACTGCTTCTAACTAAAAAAAAAGAATCTGTGGAAAAATGAATTCCCTTTTCAGTTGATAAAAAAAAAATATATATATATATATATATATATATTTAATATATATATATACGTGTATATGTAACCCTCTTTCCCCCTGACTAAAGAGACTACCGGTACTGCCGTTACCTGTCGGCTCACAGAAGGCCTAAGCCTCGGCCACTGGGAGCCTGGGGTGGTATAATCACCACCTCGGTGCAGCGCCTCCACCTGCGACGAATCCTAGCGTAGTGGGAGGAGCACCTCACAGGAACCAATCGTAATAGTAAACACACACGGTATATATTAACAGCCTTTACTGAACGCACATATAATATAACAATCCGTATCACACAGTACAATGCACACCCAACCCAATGCCACCAGTGAGTGTCCCCAAAGTACATTGGGTGCTAGGCACCAATACCCTGATGTCCTTTCCTCAATGTCCAGGGCCCACCCAAATGTGTGTATGGTAGTGCTACCCTTGAACCATTGGTGCACTTTGTTGAGGTACCTGCCGAGTACTCCAGTACACGGTGCGGCTGACTTAGCAACCGAGATCCGCTGATCCAGAGATATCGTCGCCCGCCTCCACGTGGGGTGAACTCCCGCTGGATGGTATCACCATAAAGAGTCTCTTAAGATGAAGGTGGTCTGGTCCCAGACCACAGGCAGTGATTCACCGCACAGCGTCTTTCCTGTGTCCCTGACTCTACCGGCAGCTACTGGGGAAAGATCCCTGACAATAGGCTTTCCCTGCAGCAACCACAAGCTGAGCGTGAGTGGGGCCTATCTGGGACCTATAGAGGGTAATCTGGGTGCCACTGACACACAAACCCTACGTTCCCCTTCTCTGTCCTGGCTCCAACTGACTCCTCGCGCTCTAAGCGTGCCAAATGTAGCAAAATCCCCTCAGGAGATCCTAACAGCCCGATTGGCTAACACTGCCCACGTGATCGGGCCGCCCCAGGGGATCCTGGGATATGTAGTTCCCCTGCGGAGCAATACACAACATGGCCGCCGCTATTCCCATAAGACTGTGCATGCGCATGGCACCTGTAATGGCCGCCGCAACTTGGGAGCTTCCGCGCGCACGCCGGAGGCAACGGAGCTCCCTCTCCTCCTGCACACAGCCCTCGCAGCGCCTGACTGACCCGCAGCGGCACACCATCGCTCCCGCAGCCTTCCCTGTAGTCATCCCCCTCCCGCAGCCCGGAGGTAAGAGGGGGGCCTGGCTAAATCTATATAGATATAGATACAAACGTAAAAACCCAGCACCAGTGTAAGTGACCTGATTTTAATAATATAAAGTGTGTGCAGACAGTGACACTATATTCAATACAGTTATCTTTGTTAGTATAACCTCTCACTTTCCCTGTCAATGCAGACAAAAGAGAGAACATCAACCCCACAACAAAGCAGAAAAGTACATCAGCCATTGAACAGTAATTGAAATGCTCTATACGGTGTGTCTCCATATGTTATTGGGAGGGAGGTTTGAGGGGATATACAGTATTCAGAACTTGAGACTCTATTACAGGGGTGCTCAACTCCAGTCCTTAACGGTCGCCAACAGGTCATAATGACTGAGCCCCCTGTGCTGAAGCAGGGATAACCTGAATACCTGACCTGTTGATGAACACTAGAGGACTGGAGTTGGCCCTGGCCAACTAAAATAGGTCGCTCTCCCCCTCTCTCCCATCCTCCTCATTGAACTCAGGGAAATGGATGTCCGTTAACCTTGCGACCTTAGCCCTGATTTAACACAGCTCTGTGGATCCCCTCCTAGGTGTTTTTTTTAACCACTCGAGTGCCCGAGGGGCCAGTAACACATAGCGCTGCACAGTGCCACTGACCCCTGTCATCCGATGGGTTAAACTCCTATAATAAAGTTGTTCTGGGGTTTCATCCTCTGCTTTTTCAACACAACGGCAAATAAAACAGCCAGGGAACAGCACTGGCCCAACTTGACAAGTGAGAGCCAGGCATGTTGGTTTTGCTAGTGACAATGCTTTGCATTTTAACAGCCTTGCAATCACAAACGCTTCCAATACTGCCCAAGAGCAAGTACATTCATATGTTTGCTTAAACATTTGGGCCTGGTTGTTTTGACCACTTAATAGCCAGCAGCTCTTGCATTACACTGAAAGTCTGTGCATCTCACGCCTAACATAATCATCTCTGCTTACAATCCTATTTCACTGTTGACGGAATCCTGTTAACACTTTAACCCGGCTAGGCAACAAATGATGCAGCTATAGCAGAGCATTACAACACTGCTACAATGCTAGAGACTCATTGTAAATAGTCAGGCACTTGGGTTACACTACGGTATGTACTGTAATACTCCTGGGCTTTCAAAACTGCAGACCAAGCAATATCCTACATGTGTTTTTTTTTAATAAATCAGTTCTGTGCTAAAATACTTGTAGCATTTGAAAAAAAAAAAAAACCAGCTCTGAATGACATTTTTTTACGTATTATAATGTAACAATATTTTTTTGGTTTCTATAGCAACCATTAACAAAGATACATCCCCTTCTTCTTCTGAAACCGACTCTGGCATGCCCCTTTTAGAGCCCTGCCCTCTCTCTAGCAGTGCATCAATTGTATCTAGTGACTGCCTTGTCACATGATCTTCCGCACAGAACTTTGGTCCTCTTCTGCTGCACTGACAGCCATTTAGTGAACCCCCGAGCCGAATCTTCGCCAATCGATCACAGGAGAATGGATCGAACGGCAACTTAGCTAATTACTTATCATTGTGTGGATTGCGTTGAAGCACACATTAACGGGAAACAAAATACATAAATAAAACAGCAGCTTGGACTGCTGCTGTAAATAGGAAAAAATAGTCCCAGAATTATCAAAGAACAAAAAAAAGTCCCAGGTGAAAGCAAAATAATTTTTTTTCTTTGATAAATCTGTTTTGATTTTATTCTTCAGTTTTGCAGCCAGAAGACTTTGGCAAACAGGACTTTATTTACAGAGGTCTCCTACCTGCCAAAGTGGAGGCACGGAAAAACCCACACTGCAAGGCTTGGAGACACTCGTAGTAAATAACGTCTGTAGGCCGCTTTGATGCTTGGAGAGTTTTAGATCGTAAGCTCCACGGGGCAGGGACCTGTGCCTGCAAAGTGTCTCTGTAAAGCGCTACGTAAAACTAGCAGCGCTAATACATTTATTATTACTGTTACCTTGGTGTAAAACGGGTGCGATAAACAGCGCTAGAAGCATCAAAGAACAAAATCCTATTAAAAAGCAAAAATGTTAACAGTGTCCCATAGATCAGGGGTGCTCAACTCCAGTCCCCAACAGGTCAGGATTTCAGGATATCCCTGCTTCAGCACAGGTGGTTCAATCAGTCCCTGCTTCATCCTGTGACCCTGGACCTTGCTGGCAACCGCCTTAGCGGCCCTGCACGGAGTAATTGGGGAGTCAGTAATTAAAGCACTAAAGGAAGGAGACGCTGGTACTGATTATAATGGCGTACATAAAACTTTATGTTTGTACCTACCCCTGTTTTCCTTTTTTTGTGCCAATGACTGTAAATACACCAATCTGGTCGCTTACCTCTGCGCCTTCCAGCTCTGCGGCAGATGTAAGAAATCCGGAAAGGTTCATTGCTACGCCACCGGAGAGAATTGCCAAAAGTGATCATTCGTACACCCTTTTAAACAAAGGTGCAGGATCATAGTGAGCTAAGGACAGTGGTCATTTAGATGTAGCTGCATCACATCCGAGAAAAATAAGATAAATATAAAAGTGTTTTTACTTTTATTTAAAAAAAAAAATATATATATTTTTTATATTTCTGTGGTAACAAAAATGTCTTGGGACCAGCTAGTCTACATGGGACTTTCATTCGGAACCAGGGGTAGCCAGCTCCAGTCCTCAAGAGCTACTAACAGGTCAGGTTTTCAGGATATCCCTTATTCAGCACTGAAGCAGGGATATCCTTAAAACCTGACCTGTTGGTAGCTCTTGAGGACTGGAGGTGGCTAGCTATGTTCTAAATACTATTTGCAATGTTGTTCATTGCTGCCATTGTTTCTAAACTAATGAGAGCATAGTTTTTAAACGAGAAGGAGCGGCTCAGTGAGTAAATACACTGAGTTTGAAGCAGCGGCACCTGGTTCAACTCCCGGCATCGGCTCCTTGTGACCTTGTGCAAGTCACTTTATCTCCCTGTGCCTCAGGCAACAAATACATAGATTGTAAGCTCCACAGGGCAGGGACTGTGTCTGCAAAATGTCTCTGCAAAGTGCTACAGTACATAAAACTAGCAGCGCTATACAAGAACAAACTATTATTATTATTGTAAATACATTAATACGTTACCCCTTTCATAGTCACTATCACATGTCAACTACTGCATACATGTGTAATATATAAATACAAACAGCATGGGATTTGTATTGTTACTTCAATCTATGGCATGATGCTGAGGGAGATAGGGTTATGCAACGATTTGAGTAACTACCTAACCTCTCGAAGACCCTTAAAAAAAAAAAAAAAAACCACATCACACACTGGCAACCACCAAAAGGAGAATGGAGATCAAAGATTTGTCTTTTTTTATGCACCGCGTTTAGATTTCCGCTATGAATTCTGTTTGATATAGGAAGAAAGGGCTCCATTTATCCCAGCGGGGAGAGAGGTCGCCCTAGATTCCCTACGAGCCAGTGATGTGCCAGCCTCCTCTTAACTCTCCTTCCACTGTCTGTCCAACACAATTAGTCACCCAATGACAATGAAGACTCTCAGCTGTCACGTCATCAGGGAACAACAGCGGCAACTAAACCCTACACTTTAAAAGGTGCCATCCCACTTAAAGTTCCATTTATTGAAAGGTGCCCAGTGATTATGTAGAAGTAATATAATAGCAACATCAAAATGGAAGAAGTGTTTCTCTCCAAAGAGGTATAAGTAATAGGTACGAGATGCACTCAGAGTCTAATAATAGTTAAGTATAATAATGAACAAGAGACCACTGAGTCTCCACTAGTGCTCAAACCACAAACAGCACAGACATTCCATGTGGTATCAAATGCTGTTAAAACCAGAGCAAGATGGTCATATGTTGTATGTGAGTATATAGGTGCTGATAAATGTCTTGATGGTGATGTCAGTTGATACTGAATCCCTATAGCACAAGTTCATGCATATTTGTACAGCACCCAACACTATACATTTCTCAGTCCTGTTGGCGATCCTAAGCCCAATAATACAGTCCAAGAGACCAAAATGATGAATCAATTGTGACAGTTGAAAATAGTACTCACTGGGTGTGACCATCAGTATAAGCTCCAGGCCGCGTGCGTCTCCTGCAGAGGCACATAACCAAGGGGATTCCTATGTGATCCAGCTGGAGCCAAGGAATCAGAAGAGCACCGCAGCAAAAAGTGGGGACCCAATCACGAGGAGCCGTAAAACAAGGTCATTTAATCCATAAAGAAAATACACAGTAACATACAGGCGGGCCAAGTGATCCAAACGCGTTTCACGCTTGTGCAGCGCCCTAACGCGTTTCACGCTTGTGCAGCGCTTTGTCAAAGAGTAATAGTTAAGTATGACTAGTAACCCCATAACAGGTGGAAATAAGTGATCTGAAGAGAAATAAAAACGTTGCTTTATATTTACAGCTGTACGTCTAGCACAGTCTGTTTCTGTGGCCACCCAAAAAACTGAATTGGTGACACTGCTGGGGCACAGTGAGACATTTCAGGCTAATACATACTGTACAGATGTAGCAGGACTTTCCTTTGCAGCCGGAAGGATTAATGCTGTAGGGATCCATACATTTGAATGGGACCCCACAGCATTAATCCTCTGTTTGATGGGAGAGAGATGAGCTGCGCAGCCGTCTGCAGCCGTCTGCAGCCGCGTCCCCGTCTCTCTGTCTGGATCCTTGTCCCTGCTCGCTGAAGGTAAGAGCTGTAGGGCTGTATTTTCTGCCCCATGGATGATATAGATTCCCTTATATGGGGCTCTACATCATGGAGGGGGGGGGGCTATATTGCCATATTTCGCCATCTACATCATCAAGGGTTATGTCCAAATATGGTCATATAGCCCCCCTCATGATATAGAGCCCCCTACATCATTCAGGGGGAAGGAAATGCAGCGCTGCATCTTACCAGCGCTGCGAGGACAGGACTCCAGGCAGAGATGTGGCTGTAGATGGCTGCACAACTCATATGTAAGGTGAGTACCGGTATTCTCTCCCTGCACATGGTCCAAAAGGATTAACACTGCGGGATCCTATTCAGAAGCATGGAACCCCGCAGGGTTAATCCCACTGGGTAGCTTACTGTTCTCGGGGCTGCGAGATCTGTACCCGCAGTGCACCGGGACAGTGAAGATCGCGGCACAGAGAACGGTAAGTCTTCTTACAACGGTAGGTGTACATATATAAAAAAAAATATTTCCTGGCGGCAATTTTCCACCCACACAGTTGTTTGCGACGCATCGTCAGCAGGCCCGTGTGAGTTACACTGCACCATTAGACAACATCTGCATTGCAGGCATGGAGGGTCTGTTCCTATTCTACTGGAGTGCCGGTTCCTTTTATTTTTAGGAGGATGTGTTCTATATTCTAGGTCTCCCCAGCGGGGTGGGGGGGGCGGTCGCTGCACTCCCGAGGCAGTTGCATAAATCCAGTGAGTGCACCTATTTCTTTCTCCTAACATCACTATTATACAGAGGTAGCAGCTGTTACTGTACCTACAACGTGTGCGCGGGGTGGACACCATTTAAAAGAATTCGCCGCGAGCAAAACAGGGACAGGGCTATCGTGCTGTAGAACACATCGGCGCCCGCCAGCGGCTGCCATAACATCTTCTACCTTTGTACACTGCACCGAGTTTATATCCGCTGGGTAACAGCATTCCCCTCAAGCCTGTGATTGCCGCTTTAAGATGAGAATAGCCAGCACGGGACTAGGAGAGCTTTGTACTTGACAAATAAGTAGAGCAGGGCGCAACGCTCAATATTTAATGGCAGCTTTTTAAGCATCCGTTATGTGCCGCACTAAATAATTGCTGCAGTTGGCCCGTTAAACCAATCCACAGAGTGTACTTTTTAAAAGTCAAAATAGCATAGAAGGTGAGAAATGTGAGTGCTCTGACCTCTTACAGAAATGCCAGGCCGAGGCTTTTTTTGGGACTTATTTCTTATCTGCCTTTAAAAGGAAAATGTAAGAGAGAATTGCAGGCTCGAAAGCCTCTATTTACTGAATTGTCCCAGGTGCAGGCTTGGGGCCAAACGAATGCAGTAAACAGTGCCCTGTTTACCAAAGAAAGGGGATCCCATTGAATTTGAATCCTTTTTCATTATTAAAGCATCATTTCCAATAGGAAACAATAGGATTTTATGCTTAGATAAGCTCTTGGAATTCAAGCTTTTGCAACCGCCGCACCCCATCCCCCTCCCCCGCCCCCACTATTTGCACAATAATTACACCACTTTCCCCTAAAAGTCTCCCGGTTGCAACACCAGTGAAGAGGAATTAATGCAGACTTATCACAACAAATACTACAATGGTTTTCAACTACTTTTCCTTGATTAGTAAGGTGATGGTTTATGGTGTGGTCCCGGTTTTGCACCAAAATATTTTACAAAAAAACACCCTAAAGCTCAAAGTTGCAAAATGGAGGCAACAATGGCGGAATATCACAGCGTTAGATTTACCAGGGAATGCTATCGTTTCTTCTTTTGCCTGCTGCTGATTTGGGCTATTTTGCCCCAGTCTTGGAGCTGGACAGGAGTCCATGATAACGGAATACGTGGAATTTCTCTCCATGTATTTTTTTCTTCAAACGCGCTGATTTCCTGCACTGTTATTGCCCTTGTTTTGCAGCGGAGAGATTTTATTACACAAATCCTTTGCGAGAACGACACATTTTAAAGTCTCTCAGCTCCAAAACTGGTGCCAACGCCGCGCTAGAAACCTCCACCAAGCTCACCAAACCGAAAAAAGTCCCATTCATTTCAACGGGATTCATTTTCTTGGGTACAGATGTAGCTGGCGTTATTACTCCCGTTAATGTGTGATTTTAATACGAAATGACAACATTTTCCGGCAGCTCGATTTGAAACGGGGCGGCGGTAACCACCGCACCAGCGGTGACGCAGTACCGTGTGTAAACGGGCGTAAAAAACTCTGAATGTTGTGCAGTTTTGTGGTCAACGTTTGCCCTGGAAGATTTCGGGATCCATTTATCGTCGATCCGGATGTATCGCGGCAGAAGGTGTATAGCACATGTAACCCTCCCTGCCCGGCTCCTAGGGTGTTTAGTCCCTGTATTTGGCTTCCTTAGTATATTGCCTTATCAGGGTGCTGGGTCCCTTCAGCTGGCTGGTGAAGGAGAAAGGATGGGCGCCAGGAACTTTACAGTTATGAATAAGATTGAGTTTATTTGCAGGTTGTTAGGAACACAACTACCCAAGATGCATTGCTGCAGTGCTGGGGAAGCACAGTCTTATAACAGTTGAAGTAGTTGCTTAGGCATACAAGATAACATTGTGCATACTTTCCTAATACCTTCGGTGTCCCTGCTTAGGCTCCGTTTATCTCTTTGGTCAATAAGACGTTGGGTTCTGTAACTTTTCCTGGCGATCCTTCTGGTTGCACTTCCATGCTGGGATGGCAGTGGGGGTCCCTTTATATTGGACCCTAACTTACACTCCCCTGGGTTGCATACAGAAGGAGGGTGTCACATTATATTCCCCTGGGATGCTCATAGCAGGAGGGTGCCTAAACATATAAGTTGCTACTCTTCTAAGAGTCCCACAGTTATCATTTGGGGTAACCCCTAGGGGACACAGGCCTCCCTGCTGGAAGCCTTACTTATATTCCTCATCTTTCTAGGGAGCCTGACTACAGGGCACCTCCCTATCTGAGAAAATAAGAACAGGGTCACCTGCCCTTTCCAAACTATTTACAAGGCTATATGCATTGTGAGACCCCGCTGTTTATCCCCTCCTGAGATCTGAGGGTAGAGACCTTCTCCCTTTCTATTTATAACCTCTCTCTAACTTCCTGTCTCCAGGCAGAAAAGGGGTGGAGCTAAATCCCAGCCGAATCACCCTAGACTCATCCAGCATGTTCTAGAATCGGGGTGTAACCAAGCCCCTGCCTAGTCACTTTGCAACATACTGTCAGAAACACCCATGCTTCCGTGGCAGGGGGGAACAGGTGCTACACTAAAAAAGATCAAATCATATTCTTTATTCACATAAAAATAAAAAGAACACCTGAATACAACTAAGCCCATACAACTCAAGCTTCCAAAAACCTGTATGGCGAAGCATATCAACATCAAAAATAAAAAAATATCATCCCAATTAATACAACCAGCTAATGAAGCGCGGGAGCAGCTGGCACACTCTGGTTCATTCTATATTTATAGAAACCATCTGAGATCTAACATTTCATTCATGCCTTTCGGTCTAATAGTATCCAGTGAAAATCCACCTGCTCTCCCTCTCCAACAGGCACTTTTCCATGTCGCCCCCTCTTTTGAGGGGACCTACTGAGTCCATGATTTGACATTTATGTCTGGCCGGCCAGAAATGTCTGGGGACTAGAGAATTCATTGGAGGTTCTTCCGCTTTTTGGAGTGCCTCCCAAATTTCGTGTCTATGCTCACTTTTCTTAATGGGACGAATAGTCTTACCGACATATGCTTGTCCCCAGGGGCACCAAAGTAAATAAATTACAAATTATGTATAATGTTTAGAATATGAAAAAGGAGAAAGTACGTTGAAATCGTTCCCACGTGTTCAACATTGCATAAACTCTAAATAGTTTGGTTACATTGTTAACGCATAATTACGTTGTTATTTGTAACCCTCCCTGCCTGGCTTCTAGGGAGATTACATTGGGGTGTATTATATGGCTATTCCACACGGGTTACCGTGACTCGGGCTGATTCAGGCGGCTGGGCGATGAGGTAGCAAGGTTGTAGAATAATTAGTGCCAGGACCTTATTGAAGTACAGCTGTCATTTATTCGTGCCCCCATGAACAGGAACCGCTCATACATCTATTAATAACGTTGTACTGTATTTTATAACAGACATACATGAATACAGTTGTTCCATCAGTGCCCACTCTTAACACTCCGATGAAGGTACTTTGTCTTAGTTGCTCTGAGTAAATGTGGGACCCGGACTCCCTTGTGGCTTCCGAACCATCATCGGTATTAATCCGATTACTCTGGGCCCCTACAGGAATCCTGTAGGGTCTTTTCTTACTTGACCCAATACCTTTGGCCTGTTTGGGAACTGCCACTTTCCCCTTCCATGATGAGGAATATTAGCGCCGATCTGCGGTTAGAGCTGATCCGCCGGCACTCGGGAGTCCTCTTCCTGAGCCTCCCTATTGCGTGCCGCGTTCCTTTTTATTACTTATTCTAGATTCTGTACCTTCTTTCAGGGGTTCTAACTTAACGGATACTGTCCCTATCTACAACATACGGTAATAAAGAAGGGGACTTGTTCTATACTATTACTTTACAAACATTACTTATCTCCTCTCCCCAAGGCTCCTCTCCTGATGTCCTCCTGGAATCTAACCTTCTAGATTAGTACCTCCTCCTTATATACCCCAGCATACAATAGCCATGTTAGTAACCCTTTAAGTAGGGAGGTTACATATGTATCAACCCAACAATGTATGTGATTCAGCACAGGACTTTAATTTCATAGGTTACCAAAATGTATTTTCACTATATGGCAATTATAAATAATATTACGCTAAGAATTGATAGTTACTAATCTTAGTTATAAATACTAAAAAAACACATTGTACTGTTTTAATGTAACTGGTATCCATCGGGTATTCCACATGACACCATGCATCAAAAAATCCTGTCAAACAATAAATTAGGGGTCATATCTATGAAGTCTTCGGTCTTCATACTCTACGTATGTGGCACATTTGATAAAAGTTATTAGTTTTTAGCACTGACATTTTTAGCACACATAACGTAAAATATAATCTTAGTATATACGTAGGCCCCATAATGTTTCAGAAAGGTAGAAATAAGGAAGAGTTCATTGCAGGCATTTTATCACTTTTAAACAGAAGTAGTAGATCAAATATATGCAACCCTTCCACATCTCTGTAGCCTGGGGTCTGCTGAGTTGTTATCTGATACTGTTTCATCCTTTTATGCTCTGTCCTATTCCAAACCACTGTATGAGTCTAGGATAGCCCATAAAGGTACTAAGATAGCTTCTGTTAGATGGCTGAGTAACAAGTTTCTGTCCTGAAATCTGCCATTTCTATATGAAAGAAGGCTCGCACAATATATACAGAAGAAATAGCTCAATGTAAGATATTACTATAGGTAATGAGTTCCACAGTTCCTTGATTAATATATGACTAGCTAAAGTGCCCGCACGGCTTTGCACGGACCTCTCTCCCTCCTTCCTCTCACCTCCCACTTTATTGCTCCAGTTTTGCAATAGGGAAACTTTGAGACTTTGTGGGGAGCAGGTAATTGGCTTCAGTTCCAGGAGCAATTATTAAACCCTTTGGCTCTACAGGTAGTCCTCGCTATCCAACGTTTCACTTTACAGCGAATGGCATATCCAACGCTTTACAATGCAACCCCGAGGGCCGTTTCTCGACGCCGGAATGCATCATCCAACGCCTGAATGCGTTATCCAACGCTCACCGCCACTGATTAACATGGGACTCACTTTCCAACGGTTTCACTATCAACGCTACTTCCAGAACAAATTCCGTTGGATAACCGAGGACTGCCTGTATTTGGAAAAGAGAGAAATGTCCACTGTGGACATTTCATTATGATAATACTTTATTTCCACAAAGTATCATTGGCGTACACTCCGTGTTATAAAGTTAGTATGGCTACAACTGGTAAACAGAGTAAGTAGGGACTCTTGCTCCTGATTGAGACATTAGTATTACCAGTCAGCCTGGCTCAATGTCACTCTAGTTCAGTCCATGTTTCACATTTTCCATACCGTATGTGGACATACATGACTACTGGTGACCAGAAATAATGCACTGAGAGAGCTAGAATGAGAGCGGTAAAAAGAGCCAATAGAGAAAAGGAGTTAAGGTTATCTTGGAATTGTATTGTATCAAGGGCACTTTCCTAATACGTCAGATTGACGGCTGGTTTCCCTTTAGTCACTGGAAGACGTTGAGGTGTAATGAGAGGTACAATGGTGACATTTTTCATTGGTTTTTCTAACTTGGAGTGGAAGAAAAATATTTTTTGTTGGAGATTTAACCTTTTCTCTGCCAGAAAATGTGCCAAAGCACAGTAATGTGCTGCAGTTAACTCTGGCAGCAAAACGGTTAATTTGCTGTTTGTTGATGTTTATGTAGCCATGTCTGGTTTGGCTACCAGTCTGCCATCCCTGACATGCAAGCCCTGGTAACAGTGCGGGCAGTGTCACGACCAATAATCCTGGGTTTTCCCCACAGTAAGCAGCTGCCTTGAGGGACAGGGTAGGATGCAAACTAAGGCCTGTATTCTGCCCAATCCTGGGCTCAGACCTTGGACCTTCCCCCCCTGTACTTAAGGGTCTGCCCACCTAAATTTAGTCGGTGTCACTACCCCTGAGAGAGACAGGTACTCACACAGAGGTGTACCGAGCATTGGCACCTGCTGTTCCTTCCCCTTGGGAGAGTGAGGAGTGATACCTTTCCCCTGACTCTATTAGAGAGTCAGGGAAGAAGAGCAAGGACTGGCCCAGGTGCCCTTGGCCTGGGGTGGATGTTCAGAGACCATCCTGAGGTTGGAGACCTATCTGACTGTGCTGAAGCAGATACAAGTTGTGTTGCTGTGTATGCAGAGGGACAATAAAGTGTTACAGTTATCTATACACCTGCCTGGTGTGCAATCTATCTGGGGGAGTGGAAGTAAGTTCTCCTGCAAGGATTGTCTCCACATGCCTGGAGCCTGCAGCAGATGAAAGCGCTGTACCATGTGATATAAAGATCAGCAATCTACCCCAGAGGCCTGTCCTGTCTTAACCAATGACAACAGTGGAAAGCTCAGCATCTTGTGAACCAACAGGTAAACAGCACAACACTGCTAAAGGTAGGGTGATCTCCCAGAGGGTTGGGGGGAAACCGTTAAACTTGGAAAGGATAATGTGAATTCGAAAGCAATCCTCAGTGTAGCTGCACGCTACCAATCCAAATTCTTGCAAACATTATTGAAGCCCTCAGAAGTTACATACCCACCTTTTACTTCCATCTACACATTACACTCCCAGTGTGGCAAAGGCCAATCACCTTAGTCCGAACACAGTGGCCCATAAGCAGTTGTGCCCTGTTGATTTTCTGTTATGGCTTCTCTGATGCATGTCATGTTTAGTGACATATACAGGTAGTAGCTCCATTTCCACAAGGAACAACTACAGCAACAGCCAATTATTGAGTTGTTCCCAAGCATACCATCTTCTCCAGGGATCTCTGGAGAGGTCTAGAAGGCTGGAGAGGAGAGCTATTAAAAGCACAATCCCTCTGACCTAACCATCTTTTGCTTTCTTACAGGATAGAAAGCATGGAGCCACCGTAGCTGAACCATGTTCATTTCAGCTCCGGGGACCCCAGTTCCAAAGATACTTAACGAGTGTAAAGCGTTAAAGGAACGGGTGTAACTTTCTGGTTTCACACTGGGTTTGAAATTGCCAAAGGATGACATTGAGGAATCCTATTTGCCCACGTAATGGGCAAGGACTGAAACGCCAGATAAGTTATCTCAGAAGTGGGGGTGTCAGGAGTTGGAAATTGTTTGGGTCAGCTCCGGGGACTCCCAGGTTCCATGCTGTTAAAAACAACAAATGGGGCGTAAAAAAAAATGAACAGCCAGAATTGCTGCTTTAAGCCCTAAAATAAGATTTTTTTTACGTTGCTATACAGTGCAGTATACTCATTTTGTGTTGGTAGCGGGGAAAGAAGAATTGGACAATGGAAGGTATTAAACATGAAAGGCTGCTTTAAAGGGCTTAATATATATAATATATATATATATATATATATATATATATATATATATATATATATATATATATATATATATATATATATATATATATATTATATATATATTTGTGTGTGTGTTTATATATATTTGTAAAGGAATGAGAATGCAACAAGAATATAATGTCCATTGTACCTGCTTTACACACAGTGATGAATGCCTACAAACGGGGTCTTCTCCGGACTGTAGATTTTCTTTCATTAGTGTCAGGTTTCAGGATACAACCTTGCTTATTTCCCTGGCATTTGGCGTGATGCGCTGTTCAGGGTCGCAGTGATTTCCCCCAGGTTCCCATGGTAAAGCAATGTACGTGTTCCTGATACAAAGATCATGATGTTTATGGGGCAGCCCGTGCTATGGGGAGATGTACGAACACAACGTGTGAATAGCAGTTCTCTTATTGTGATGGGAGTTTGTAACATTGTTCTCTGTTCCGTTCCCTGGACTTGACGCACATTTTGAGCCAGACAAGGTTACTCCGTTCCGACTTGGATTTTCTTTTTTTGATTGAAGCAAATACTAGATAGAATATTGATGGACCGAGAGGCAAAGATTGATACATCGCATTATAACCTGTGCATCGTCATATAACATCTCCGTAACTTGCAAGATGATGCGCATGCAAAAAGACTTGGAGCAAAGACCTTGATACAGTACATTGACGCAAAGAGATGCAAGATCAGCGGCGGACTTCCAAATTTGCCGCCCCTAGGCACTGGCCTGTGCCTGCCGCCTCCTTTCTGCCGCCCTCCTGCTCCTTTTGGAATCCCGGCATCAAATGACGCCGGGACGTCACCAACGTGACGTTGTATGGCGCCGCGTTGCCATGGAAACATGACGGCATGGCGTCATTTGACGTTGCGCCATCCCATTGCCATGGCAACGAGACACAGTGTGACGTCATGGTGGAGGGCTTTCGCAGCGTCATTTGACGCCGGGATTCCAAAGGACCTGAGTGCGTCAGAAAGTAGGCGGAAGAGACACGTATGTAACCTTCCCATTAGGTCCGACAGGCCCGACAGCGCATCTGTGTTAAATGTAAGAAATGTGCTTACAAAGTTTAATATATTTGATGCCAATGTTTTAGGTACAGTAGCTGTAGCTCATAGTCGGTTAGCTTTTACTGTACATAAGAAGACAACTGACTGCAAGAGAAGAAACATTTGGTACGTCCCATTGCCCATGTAAAGGCAATCTGAGTGGGACTTAAAGTCATTCTTGAAGTGAAACTTCTTTGCTGGCACCTACATGGCTTTCATGGGAAAAATCTTTGTCTTGTAATGAAAAACCATAACGCAGGTGTCGTCATGGAACTAATGGGCGCGCACCAGTCGCGTGTGGCCGTTGCGCTCGCGCATGTGCAAAAAACCCCAGCATTGTAGCCCGCATGGAGCTTACACTAAACGCACAAGAGGTTGTGGCCCGCATACGCACCATGGCCCTCTGCACATGTGCACCACGGGCCGTGGGCCTCTGCGCATGCGCGTTGCGGGCTTCTGCGCATGCACAACACGTAAACCGGACCAAGGGGGAGAAGAGGAGCCAGGGAACACGGGCAGCAACGTCCCCCGAGGTTGAAACACACACAAACATAGTGACACACACAGAGTGACACACACACAGTGACACACACACACACACACACACACACACACAGAGAGACACACACACAGTGTCACACACACAGTGTCTCACACACAGTGACACACACTCACAGAGTGACACACACTCACAGAGTGACACACACACAGTGACACACACATACACACAGAGTGACATGCGTGCACACAGTGACGCACACACACACAGTGACGCACACACACACAGTGACGCGCTTACACACACACAGAGTGACATGTGCGTGCACACACATACAGTGACGCGTGCACACACACACACAAATAATTCACAGTTAGTATAATTATAGAAGTTCAAATTGCTCAAACGGGGTGTGTGCCGAGCACGCGCGTTCTAAGCCATAGTTCTTTGAGTTTTGTCACTGAAATTGTGTTTTGATTTTTAATTAAAAATATCACTATCACAAATACAATGTCTGTGAGAAAAGACAAAGAAGTTTCACTTCGGCACACGCACATTTTTTTAAATTTTGTTTTAATATATGCAGCCTTTGATTACGTTTATTGAAAAATAATTACCTAAGCTTCAGATCGATTCGTTCTCCCATGATCGAATAGCAAAGCTCCTGCTTCCCACGGTTCACTAAATGGCCGCCTTTCAGTTTCAATCAGTCCTTCAGTCAGTGTACTGTAACTCAGCAGCTACCATGTATTCTTATATTACTATGGTCACATTATCCATTGTTACAGTTTGCAGCTCAAACTGCTGGGAATATTGGCAACAAATTATCACAAACATGGAAAGTGTTGGAAATATCTTGCACTGCTGGGGAGGTGGGCTAAAACCTGCGATAGAAATCAAAGGATGCTCACTATATTAAAACTCATTAAAAATGGCATTATGGGTTGAATTAAAAACACAATATTTAGTAACTACCGGTATTATCTGTAGGATATTTTGCTTGGATTACTCCTTTAAGGAAGTCTACTCCTACCGACTCTCTTTTCTCCATATAATAACTGCTACAAGTGAGGTGGAATCGCAGTAATGTACGATACCCACACAGGCACCAACAGAGATACTATGCCCAACCAAAACTATGCATACTGTACATTGTGTGATGTCTTTAGGCTTCCAGACTCCCAAATAAAAAGTAATAGCACATATATTAAATTAGGAAACACTGAATGGTAGATAAGGTATTACAGGGCTGAGCCATTTCACTCTACTGCAACTCCAATATAAGTTGGTAATTAAGACAGCACCTTGAGCCTTCCTTCCACTTCTAATAGCAGGCAAGGGCAAAATAAGAGTTGGTGGAATAGAAACAGAGAGCTGGCTTCTCCAGATGCAAAGGGACTCATTCTTAATATCCATTGATGGTGCTTGAAACACGAAAACCTTGACTTACAGTATCACCTTAAAGGCTATGGGAGAAATCCATTAATGTCAGATTGCTTCTTTGTTTGTCTAGATGGGTTAAGCCTGGGAAGGATTGCTTTATGACAGTTGGGTACGGTGGGACTTATTTATCCAAGTCTCCTGGCTGCAGAACCAGGGCAAAGATACTACAGCAGATTTAGCCAGGAGGAAACATTCCTGTTGAAATTCTCTTTATTAGTAAATATGGTGTAGTGAGTTTGCACCAGTTTTGCTCCAGGTTTTGCGTCTGGGAGACTTTGGGAAATGAGCACCTATATCAGCCAACTCCAGTCCTCAAGCGTCACCAACAGATCAGGTATTGGGACATCCCTGCTTCAGCACAGGAGGCTCAATCAGTGGCTCAGTCTACGACTGAGCCACTGATTGAGCCTCCTGTGCTGAAGCAGGGATATCCTTAGAACCTGATCTGTTGGTGGCCCTTGAGAACTGGAGTTGAATACTCCTGCCCTATATGTTCCAAACACGTTGCCCTACATTGTAACTCTGCATACGTGACTCTGGGATATGACATGTTTAGTGGCGTCTAGCAGCTCACCTCCAAAATAAATGTGAAAAGCACTTTCCCTGAAGGCGTGGCCTATATGGTTTTGCGAATGATCCTGGAGATGCAGTGTAAGTGTATTCTATGCAAGTATTTGCATTTTTTCTATTTATGTATGTGCTTGCGTGAGCAACGGTAAAAGGGCTCATTCTAACAGCTCTGGAGCGGCCATTGGCAAATCAGATGACTTGGAATGTTCACAACAAGCAGATGAAATGTGAGAAAAAAAAACGGTATTCTCTATCACAAATCACTTCTTCTAAACCTCTTCTAAATAAAGTGACAAACCGCACGGATTGTACGTGCTTTAGAAGCGGAATGACCTGAGATGGGGCTAACTCCATCCCCAGTCTGATTTTTGGGTTTTGGTCTCCTAGCCAAACCCATATTTCAGGCTCTGGATGGAACACAGAATCCCAATCTCGCTGCCCTTGAGACGAGTGTTTAGAAGCGGTTTGCCTAACGGAGCTACGAGGATTGCAGTTGTCATAACAAAAATTGCGAGTTTGAGGCTTTTTTTGACAAACCAATCGGATTGGCAGATCCGGAATGAAACCGCTTCTAAAAGAGCCATTTAAACCCGGATTTGACATGCAAGAAGTGCTTACAGAATAGTAAAGCATGCACATCCACTTCTAAAGGGCTCCATGGAAGTGGTTTGTCACACTTCGGAGCTACGAGAAAAGGCCCCAAAGAGTTGTATAAGCTTCAGATTCACGACCTCCGAAGTGCTGTACTGTGGCTGTCAGTGTTTTATTTGTCACTGTTAACTACATTATGTTCAAGGTGCCACACTTAACTATTCTCAAGGTGGGTTAAGCCCCGTGCCTATTATATTTCAATTGTGTGCCAACTGAGAGGCTTACTCTATATTAGGCCTATCGGGGGTGTTTTGAGATGAAATTACTCATCGACATCAACGGGGACTTTTGTCCTGGAATCTGCCCCTCCGGTAATGTAGAATGAGCCCTATAAGTAGCACTGTAAACCAACAGCTGCTTCCCCAGAGTGAGAGAGAGAAAAACCCCATTGTTTCTTGGGTATCCCAACTGCTATCGCCCGGATTCATTAGGATCCTTTATGGGTTCACGCACAAAGACAACGGAGGTTAACGCCGTAACGGGGCTTGATGAATAACACCCTCATAGTTTGAAATATACCACAGAAGATAACAGAGCTTACATAATAGTTTCTATTTGCATCGTAAATATCACAGTCTCTGACATCATAGTAAATAGAAGAATTGTGTAGCTCTCGATAAGTATTTAAGAAACAACCCATAGTCCAATACAAACAGATTTTTTTTTGCGTATTGATGAGTAATACAAGTATTGTGTTCTAGCCCATGATCTAAATACCATGCACACTTGCCACTGCCAACTTGTTTAATTTTTGGCAATTTGGAGCATGACTAAGCTTCATTCCACGAGTCGTATTAATGACCCAATTTAGGAAGTAGTGGAGTGCCTCACTAATAATTACGATACATCGTTCTGATGGTTTCACAGGCCACCCCATGGAATGGAACACTGTGCTGTAACAGGTAAGGCGTCTTCTATTTTCTGCTAACATCTTAATTACCTGACACAGTTCTAGAAGAAGCCGACTTTATTATTGAAAAGTCGTTAACCAAAACACAGCCTGTTCTGACAACGTTGCATGGCTGTGAAGGTGGAAAATTACTTTACAAACAGGAATCCTATCAACGAGATGAGGAGATATTATGGATGTTACAGAGTGTATAACAGGGAAATGACAGAAGTATCACCTTAATGAGCACGGACAGCCTCCAACAAAGTAACGTTAATTTATAAAGGAATATATGTGTAGCCCTAGTTCCCCCGTTCCTGGGAAGGAACTACCAGTGTTGCTATTACCTGTTGGCAACCAGGAGGCCTGAGCCTCCCCCACTGGAAGACTGGGGTGATTCTGGTTCGTCTCGGTGCAGCTCCTCCACCTGGAAGGGATCCGAACGTGGTGGGATAAGCCCCTTACAGGAGCAATAATAACCACACACAGGTATATAACAACAACCTTTACTGAACACACTATAACAGTACCCTGTACCACACAGTATAATAGGCCAAGCCCTGTACCACCTTTGAGTGTCCCCAAAGTACATAGGGTGCTTGGCACCAATACACTGATGTCCTTTTCCCCCAATGTCAGGGCCCACCCAAAAGTGTAGGAGATAGCGCTATCCTGTGAAGTGTTGGTGCACTTAGTTGGGTACCTGCCCGGGGCTAATGCAGATTAACAAGGGGATCCGTCTGATCCAACGTTGTCGTCGTCCGCGATGGTATCCGCTTCCACGTGGGGTGGATTCCGGCGTTGATAATATCACCATATAGAGTCTCTTACAACAGAGGTGGTCTGGTCCCAGACCACAGGTCACAATCATCGTGCGACGTCCTCACTGTGTCCCTGACACTAGACAGTACAACGGGGAAGCATCCCTATCTAAGAGGCCTTCCGTGCAACAACTACAAGCTACTGTGAATCGGGGCCTAGCTGGGGCCTACTGGGGGTGATCTGGCCTAGTTTGGGTGCCACTGACACTCAGACCCTACCTTCCCCTTTTGCATCCCTGCTCTGATTGGCATGGTCCCGCTGAGCGTGTCAAATGTATCAGTGTGTTACAGGGAATTCCGGAAGCCCTATCGGCTGCTGTGGGTCATGCCTCTACTCCCAGAGGTTCATGGGAGTTGCAGTTCCCCTGCAGAGATACGGGTGTAATGGCCACCGCAACTCCAGATGTCATCGGCGCCTGCGCGAGCTGCTACTGCGCATGCGCGGCATTCGGGCAAGATGGCGGCGCCCTCGGCGTAACGCCGGCAACCCGCTCTCCCGCTCCCTGCATCGCAGCAACCTCACAGCCATCCCCCTCACGCAGCCCGGAGGTAAGAGGGGGACCTGGCTTCCCATGGAAATACTTTTGACTTAGACTTCGATTTGCAGACAGTGTCCTGTTACAATCGTAAGACAATCATTTTCATACCATCAATAATATTCCCCCTGTAGGATATCCCCCCCAGTTTTATAATCCTGTTTTTATCATGCTGCAGATCATAAGCAAAAGACAGACAGATCATTTCAAGAGTTATTGAGGCATTGGGGAATACGGGCGTTTTGGAACATGTCAGATGAAACTAGAGGTCCTACATATCTCCCAGCTCTGTTTTACAGTGGGTTGGTGCAGTGCTGAATATTTCATCATTAAAATACTAACCTTTTCCTTTATTTATTTCCAGCCTTCCACTGGCAGTCGGATCAGCACTTACTTTCCTGAAGGTGTATTACAATATAGAAGCAATATCTGGAATAGATGCTCCCGGACACTGTGTCTCGTATAATTAAAAAGAGATTCTCTACCTGGAGTTGTATATCCTGCGGTCCTATTTATGGAAAGAAAAGGCAAAGCAGTGAACTAACAGTATATCTTTCCCCATATTCCTCCCTTGACAGTATTATTAAAACCATCATTTCTGGTAGACAGGACAATGCCAATCCAATATGGAATGTGATGTCCTTCCCTTGTTGTTCAAAGGGCATTTACAGTTAGGACAAAATAGAACGTGGAATAGTTTATTCTGCCCCCATTTAGTGGTTAGGAACCACCCACGTAGAAATGGGAAAAGTAAATGTATTCACTATAAAGGGCATGTCCTCCAACTGTATTTGGTTTCTATATGTTGTACCTACAGTACTGGATGCCAGCAGTATTTGCTCATAGACCTACTGTATGTTTGCCATTGTGTGAGAATTAAGAAAAACTCAGTTGTCGGCTTCCTGAATCTCAGAAGCATCAGCTAATTACAGCAGCGGGAGGATGGAGAGCAGCCTGCCTCGTACAGTCCGAGAGAACCCCTCTGTGGGAATCGATAAAAACAGGCTCAATACAGTACGTACATGTTTACCCAGGCATTTAATTAATGAACCACAACCAGTCCGGAATTTAATAGCTACAGTGCCGTCCCATTCTTTATTGTATCTTTCCTTGTGTTTGGTCTCTTCTAAAATCTTAAATGTTTTAAATATAATAATAATAATAATAATAATAAAAATAATAATAATAATTACTACTATTATTATTATTATTATTATTATATTTATGGCAATCAAATCAAACAAGTACTTTTTATCAGTGGAAAATGTATCAACCCCCTAGTACTGTATGTGTGTGTATACAGTAAGTATAGACAAGTGCAGTACAAACCAAAAATAGTTTTGTGTTGGTTACAAAGGTGTGGCCTGTAGTAAACTTACTGCATATGTTAACTCCTTCACTGCCTGAGTGGTCAACGATGCGTTGCTACTGCAAATGGAGTTGAGATGCCGTTATAGGCCCTGTTCTCATGCTTAGAAGAGACTCCCTTGTGTACTCACTTGGGCATCCTAGAGTACCTATTATCATGTGAAGATTGGAGGAAGATCTGGACTCTGCATTACAACTTTGCCACTGTGAGACATTCTCTTTTAACATCTGTGATTTATTTGTACACTTTTATCCTCCAGTACCCTGGAACTTTCTCCTCCTGCATCTCACTATGCCCTCCCTATTTCTTTTTCTGTTTACTGTTTCCTCACTCCTTTGTGAGCATTTCTGTTCTCTACAACATCTCCACTCCCCACTGCACCATTATTTATACACCTCTCTCCCAACAACTTCTTTACCCTAAATAAAAAACACCCACACAAATCCTCTATTCACACCCTTTATCTACTCCTTCCTGCTGCTGGGGATCTTCCCTAAGCCTGAAGCCAGACATACACACCTGATCTCACTCATGCCTCCCTGCCACCTCATCCCCTGTAAATGGTATTAACCTTTTCATTTAACACTGACCTCCTTAAATTTTACCCCACAAATCAAGCATCCCAATAGCCTGCCCTCATGGCTAATGTCCCACACTCAGTCACTCTTACCACCCATTGTGACCAAGCACTGCCATCTACAGCACTTACTCCCTCACCTGCTGTCTCTGTAAGTTTCCCATTAAACCTCTTAGATTGTAAGCTCTTCGGGGCAGGGATTTCCTTTCCTATTGTCTGCACTTATTGTATAATTATAATTCCCTGTACTGTATTGTTAGTGAAGCGCTGAGTACACTTTTGGCGCTATATAAAGAAAGACACACAATACAATACAATCATGGGACAAATTGTGAATGATCTGATAGGGGAGAAGAAATGGTGACTAATTAGACACAGGTAAAACGGTTTCAAATCATTGTGACCCTGAGATACTGTAATCTTCCTTTGTGTTAGGATTAGAGAGAGAGGGACATGTACCCAGGAAGTTATATAAACAGCTGCACACGCTGCTGTGCTATATGAGAACAAATATACACACCCATTGAATACTACGGCCCCAGTGTTTACTGCTGGACGCGCGCCTAGTGACCTGCCGGCGCGTGCACAGATTAAAGCCGCGATCTGCGGTCTGTAGGGGAGCGATGGGATGCGCATGGGGGGCGCGGCCATGATGGGGCGCGGCCATGACGTGGCATATCTGCCCTTCCATTGGCTGCCCGCTGACCATGTGATCACGGCACGGGTAGACACAATTCTAGTCTTCCCTGCCAGCCCACGCCCCATCGCGATACGTGAGCGTCCACACAAGAAGCTACTGGGGCCTGCCTGATAGAGGTGTGTATCTGGTGTGCGGAGCGCCGCAGCGGCCACTGGGGACCTGGCCTAACCTTTGAAGTGGGAGATCTAGTGTTTCCCGCAGCAAGTCACATTGCCACTTGGAAGTAAATATATTAACAAGTTGCCAGAATCCGGCCCATCCTTACCTGAGATACAACCACAGTTTTAATTCACTCCCTCATAATGTCACGTCTCGATCACTGTAATTTCCTCCCAACTGTCCCCCTACTCCAATCAATACTAAATGCTTCTGCCAGAGTCCTTTACCTCGCTCGCTGCGCCTCCTCTGCTAGTCCTCTATGTAAGTCCCTACTGGAGATTGGTGAATTTTCTGCCTAAATCCACATCCGCATTGGATTGGCCACTTCCTTTGGGCCACAGATTAGTCTTAAAAAGGCAAATTCAGTTTTTTTTTCTTTTTATAACTGAAAATCCGTCCGATGTGGATTCTGAACCTGCAAATCCGAATCCATCCAACATAATTTTAGTAGGGGGAGGAGGATGTGTATAAACCCGAGAATCCGATCCCCATGGACGGATTTTAAAGAATCCCAGCGGGCTAAAGCAGCTGAAATCCGATTTCACACTTCATCGTACAGGCCAGATGTGGATCAACTTCAAGATTCCTCTTAGGGCTCTCCACATCATAGCTCCTCCATACATCTTCAACCTCATTTCCAACGACACTCCGACATGCACACTTCCGAGCTGCACGAGGACTACGCCCCACCTCCAACCTCATAACTACAGTATGTACCTCACATTCTTTCCTCCAAGACTTTGGTCAGGCTGCCCCTATTCTTTGGAATTCACTCCCCTGTCCCATTAGACTAGCCCCCTCCCTTAACACATTTAACTTCAATGTCACTTTTTAAGGCTGCCTGTCCATCTCGTCTTCCATTTGTTTTTTTACTTCAATATCAGTTACCTGGGACTAGAGATAGGTGAACCAGTCCAAATCCGTTTCCCAGAATTTCCCGAGGTTGCCATACAAAATCCGTTCAACGGTGTCAAATCCTCCAACGGATTGTTACAGTTTCAATCCATGTGGATTCCTCCAAAACCGCCATTGGATACAATCCGCTGGTGGATTTTAACAATTCATCCTCGGATTCTGCAATCCGCGGACGGATTTTAAGAAACCAAACCGCGAATGGATTGTCGTTATTAAAATCTTTTTTTTTTTTTTTTTTTTTTTTAATCCGCAAAAGTCGAATCGCCATTTTTTAGAGTGATCCGCGGCAGAATCCAAATACAGCAAAAAAATTCACTCATCTCTACCTGTGACCTAATATACTATGCATCTATCTGCTTCACCCATCTCTTTCCTTTATACTTTAAGCTAATTTGGTTGGTGATTGTATTATCTTGTATTGTTCCTTTTATGATGTTCTGCAAAGCTGCTGCCCCCTAAATAAATGAGAATAGAAGCTGCAGTCCCTCCTAGTACTAACATGAACCAATAACTGGGACATGTTTGAGGGAACACATTTGGGAGGTTGGTAATCTTCATAAAACAATCAGAAGTCCACCAGACCTAACGTGTTAAAGTTGTAATCAGGAAGAAGCCTAATTTCCTTCTTTTCTTTGATTTTGGCAGTTTTGCCAGCCTTCCTTTATGTCCTCCTAAGACTGGGATTAATGCTCTGGTTCCCTAGTACCAATTTCCCAATGACAGATAGGAAGGGCTATTACCAACCAGAATGCACTTGGATTAATTACTAGAGAACAAGGGTTGGAACAAGTCTCGTGACAGCATGGTACTATGTGTCACAATACCGTGTCACTATGTGGGGAGCAGGACGTATGCTACTGTATTTCTATTTCTATAGATAAATGCCCAGATTCACTAGAAGGTGCTCAGCTTTAGCATGCCTTGACACAGGAGTGCTCAACTCCAGTCCTCAAGCCCCCCCTCACGCCCCAACACGTCAGGTTTTCAGGATATCCCAGCTTCAGCACTGGTGGCTCAATCAGAGGCTCAGTCCAAAGATTGTGCTGAAGCAGGGACTGATTGAGCCACCAGTGTTGAAACAGGGATATGCTGAAAACCTGACCTGTTGTGGGGGGCTTGAGAACTGGAATTGAGCACGCCTGCCCTAACCCATTAATTTAAATAGGCGTAAAGGCATGCCAAATCTTAGCACCGTTTAGTGAATCTGGACCAAAGTGCCCTTGCCCTTCTCCTTTTTGCTGGAGTTACAAGGAGAACCACAGTTGTAGGAAACTATTGACTGACATGAATTTTACATATCTGGGTCTCCCCCCCCCCCCCCCCAGCTAAAAAGAGAAGCTTATTTCCTTGGCAAATATACCAAAAACCTTCAGGACGATTGCATTTGTTTAATCAAGCAAATGACGTTGTTAAGTTATTTACACGTTGTTTGTGAGACAAGTAGGGACTACAGTAATCTGCCGCATTTGGGGCAGCAATTCACTGCATCATTATGTATTCTGCTATTGACAGAGCTGCACGTAGAGGCAGCATTACCAAAAACATGAACTCATCTGAGGCCCGGGGAAAAAAAGACAATATCCCGTTTCACGAAACATTTTTAGCCAGGTCCCTCTGGTTCGAAGAAGCCCAAATGCAGTCTCTCCAGCACAGGTAGGGTTAATGGCATGGCAGATAATAGCCAAATGATAAGGCTGGGAGCGCATAACATCTGGTCAATCAGAATGATTGATTTTGTACCTGCTGTGCCCATTGAGGTTTGCCTTGCTCGCTCTGAAATTGGACACCGCTTGATTGCTGAAGCCAAGTAAGACCTGTAAAGCTACACACTTAACCCCCTCATTGCTGGCTGGTCCTAAAATACACGGGGGTTGATATTTCAAGGTAATATTTGAAGCACGATTGACACACGGCATTTTCATGTTGCGTCTCTGTATCGAGGTGTTTAATCCCCGCGTTGGTGGTGCTGTGTGATTGCGCTTTGGCGAGCGCCAATAGGAGGAGTTAGGGAATAACTGCGTGACCGTCATATTATAATGAGATGTAGCGAATGATGAGGCCTAACTATCGCAAGTGGCTTTTAGGGAGGGGTGTCAAACTCCATTTCAATTGTGCTCGCGAGCACCCATGTACAGTATTAACCTCAAATGTATGCAGCTGCGCACAATGGATTTTATTCATTTGGCGCACAGAGAGGGACTGCGCTTGGCGTGCAGATGTGAACGCTATGCACTAAATGTTTTCTATGCGCCAAAATAATGGTGACTGTACCTAAAAACCCTCTACCAGGTCCAACGTGGCGTATGAGAGAGAAGCAGAGAGAGCGCACTTAACCATTAGTGAGCCTTGAAGATGCCCGTAAGCATTTCATGAGGCGTTAACATAGGTAAACGCCATAGGTTAACGCCTCCTCTGTTACACCTGTGTGAGAGGAACAGAGGGGGGGTCTTTTTCTAAAGTCTCCTGACTGCAAAACAGGTACGAAGGAATCGCACATGATTTCCCAAGGGAAACGCTGCTATTCCTTTCAATGGGATTCATCTTTCTATGATCAATATGGTAAAAAAAAAAATTGCATTGGTTTCGCACCAGTTTTTAAGCCATGTGACTTTAGTAAATAGACCCCTGGGTGTTCTATAGTTGTTACTAATGCAGCCAAAGTCTTTTTAGGAGTACTGTATTGTAGTCTCCTGGAACAAAACAGTGTTAAGATCCAGCACAATTGAAGGCCACGGGATTATTATCATTGATAAAATTCGGTGCAGTTTTTTTCTGCTCCACTTTTGCTTTGGTTTAACGTCAAGGAACTTTGATACAATAGAAGAAAAAAAAGTAAGAATCGCAAGCCACTCAAGGTTTTAATTAATTAAACATGTTTGTCTATTAAAGATGGTGCTCAACCTCAATACTCAAAATACAAAGGGAAAAGAAAGAGATACTATTGAACACTCAGACTTCTAAACATATAAAAGAGCCAATTAAACATTATTTCAACTGTATTTTATCAGAGGGAATTATTTATTAGACGGCGAATAAATTATACAACAAATACTAATAAAAAGGACATATAAAATCACAAAAAGGCAATGGTGCCTGTATATATCGGAATATAAAAAAAGTGCATACAAAACCGGCCCTGGAAAATGGAGCTTAAAAGTGCCAAAAATGCATTCCCTCGTATAAATTATCAAAATTCACAGCGGTGTAATTACCAATAAAATAGTCCTGTCTTCTGCTGTTACAGGATCAGTATAAAACATTGTAGTCCCACTTATATAAATATGATGGAATCAATAGCAATTATTGTCAAGCCTCGCACGTCAATAAATGTGGTCCCTTCAAACTTGCAATCAAAAAGTTGAAATCAATCCTCAAAACAGAGGACAATATTGACTCACAAATAGCGCTGTTATTTTCTATATTCCAAAACGCAGCTTGGTCACGTCGTTCTGAAATATCTTCTGGCTATGAATGATAAGGACGAGTCGTCACCGCAGCACCCATAAAACAGAGTCACCGGTGAATAGCGATAAAGATTATCTACCTTTCCGCAAGTTACAGAGACTCCACCGAATCCAACAGATGACTGTGTGTCACACTATGAAACACATTAGAGAGAGTAAGTACACCTGTAGGCTGAATTTGGCATCATCAGCAACAGGTCATCATCTAGTTACTCATGGACACAACTGTTCAGTCATCACACCGGTCAATCATGTCCTGATCTTTCTTGACTTCGGTTTTATCATCATCACCCTTCTGGCCTAAGCTCTGTTTATAGTTTCTCTGTGTGTAGTTAGTTTATCGAGGTGATATCTGGTGAGCCGTCCAACCATAATGCTGGCTGTAGAAATGCACGGCTGTGACAACTAACACCAAATCCCCAAGTCAGGTAAGCAGGTACAGTAATGACTCCGTCCAAAGTAGACAAAACAAACGAATCGAAGGTGATGGCATCGAAAGTTGCACTGCTTGTAGAGACTTGCACTGCTCCACTGCTGCTGGCGCATGTTGTTCCCGGCCCAGAATGGGGGCTTCCTCTGGGCTTGTACTGTTTGATTATATCACAGTATTCATAGGCTGCCACCGGAAGCAGCACTGGAACTTTTTTCCCCAATTTCCCAACCATTCAATGAATCCTATTTCTTAAACAAAAACAATGATAACTTAAAGGAAGAACCCAAACGATAGATGAAATAAATGTAAGTGCTTAGAACAGGGTCTGCTGGTTGCTCCTTGAGATGATTCACCTGCTCCTTCCCCATAACATGACATTATTTCTTGTACCTGATAAAGCACCCAACATGCATATACTGTAGCTGGCATTGGCTACACAATTCCAGAGAGGATATTATTTTAAAGCAGGGCACAAGAAAGGAAAGAAAGAAAGAAAGAAAAGATGTTTGATTGATCAATTCTTTCTAGTGGAAAACTTGGGAACTTGCCACATCTGTTATTTAGGCCAAATTGTGGTCTGATCTGTTCTCACTGATGCATCTGGAGAATTTGCCCATATTTCACGAAACACCTGCTAGTCACCCAGACTTGGAATATATGATCATAGAAAATGTCAATTCTAATCTAAGCCCCGGCGTTCCTCTACGGTGCAACAGATGGCCGTTCCTCACCTTCAGCCAACATAGGTTACAGATTTCCCCTACTTGCTCCTTTCTGCTGCCTGAAAAGCAGGACCTAATTAGCAGACAGGATCAGACCTAGCCTTCATTCACACCTAGAAGATTTAAAGGGGGCTTAAGACTGAACATTTTACAAGTGATGTATAAACCCCCATCCCTTCAGAGATAGATCACTACTATCACAGTATGCCTTCTCAAATGGAACCTTAAACTTAGGGGTCTACTTCTGCGTATTCTGAATGCTTAGTCACTGTTAGAAATGGTACAGCCACCAGACTGTCATGGACATGCTACAGAGATGTCATTATTCTCTATAAGTGACAATTACACCAGGTTCCCCTACCTCAAAGTCAGTGCACTTGTTATCAGCCTCCGCTTACTCACTGAGCCTCTCCTTCAGCCTGTACTCTCTCTGCTGCAAAACTTGCGCAAAACTGCAAATGATCACAAATTGGAAACTAAGAGTGATAGGATTTTTATTATTTGATAAATCTTGTGCTTTCATTTCTTTTGCTCAATGTTAGTAGCTTGGAGAGTGTGATAAACAACTCCCACTGGGATCCATCAAGTGGACATCACATTTTCCTTTGAGACACTAAAGAACAAGTAATTGATAAGTAATGAATGTGAATACATGTCCTTCAGCTTCAGAGCATCGCATCTTCTTGTAACAGTCTACTTCAGGCATGCACAACTCGTAAAGCGAGAAGGGCAGAACTGCTCCAAGGAAAAACAATTTGGGCCGCACGGGTAAAATCACCATCATCATCATCATCATCATCATCATCATCATCATCATCATCATCATCATCATCATCATCATCATCATCATCATCATCATCATCTCTCCTCCAGCACCTCTCATCATCATCATCATCCTCATATATCTCCCCCAGCACCCCTCATCATCATCCTCATATCTCCCCCAGCACCCTTCATCATCATCCTCATATCTCCCCCAGCACCCTTCATCATCATCCTCATATCTCCCCCAGAATTCCTCACTATCAACCTTTGTGACACTCCCCATCTATCTCTCATACCCCTATCTCTCCCCCTCACCCACACACATAATACTCCCCTTCCACATCAAACACACAATACCCCACTGCACACCACACATATCCCAACCCCCTGCACCTCACATCCTTCTCCCCCCGTGCACCTCACATCATTCTCCCCCGTGCACCTCACATCATTCTCCCCCGTGCACCTAACATCATTTTCCCCCCGTGCACCTCACATCATTCTCCCCCTCTGCACCTCACATCATTCTCCCCCCTGCACCTCCAATCACCCTTCCCTGCACCTCCAATGACCACCCCTGCACCTCCAATCACTCCCCTACACCTCCAATCACCCCCCTGCACCTCCAATCACTCCCCTACACCTCCAATCACCCCCCTGCACCTCCAATGACCCTACCCTGTACCTCCAATGACCCTCCCCTGCACCTCCAATGAACCTCCCCTGCACCTCCAATCACCCCCCCTCCACCTCCAATGACCCTCCCCTGCACCTCCAATGACCCTCCCCTGCACCTCCAATTACCCCCCTGTACCTCCAATCACCCCCCCCCTGCACCTCACATCACCCCCCTGCAGCTCACATCACCCCCCTGCACCTCACATCACCCCCCCCTGCACCTCACATCACCCTCTCCCCCCCTGCACATTACCCTCTTCCCCACTGCACCTCACACCACCTTCTCCCCCCCTGCACATCACCCCCTCCCCCACTCCACATCACATCACCCTCTCCCTCCCCTGCACCTCATATCATCCTCTATTAGTGGTAAATAGCTGTCCAAAGAATGGAGAACCAAAGACATTCTGGTGGTGGTTCTGGGCCTGATCGTATGTGTCTTCGTACTGTTGACCAACTTACTAGTCATCACGGCCATCATTATCAACAAACGCTTCCATTTCCCCATCTACTATCTCCTGGGGGAACCTGTCTGCAGCTGATCTCTTTGCCGGGGTGGCCTAAATCTTCCTCATGTTCCACACAGGGCCGCGGACAGCCGACCTCACAGTGAAGACCTGGCTACTCCGGCAGAGCCTGCTGGACACCAGTCTCACAGCTTCAGTGGCCAACCTGCTGGCTATAGCCGTGGAGAGACACCAGATGGTCTTCACCACAGCAAGATGTCCAATCAGCGTGTATGCATCCTAAGTTGTCGGCAGACTCAAGGGGAGGGGGGGAGGAGGAGCGCGTCACCATGCTGGCGCTCCTTCCCTAATGTGTCGACAGAGCAGGCTCAGGGGGGGAGCTCGTCACCATGCTGGTGCTCCTTCCCTCATGTGACGGCAGAGTGGGTGCGGGGGGCGTGTTACAATGCTGGCGCTCCTTTCCTCCTGTGCCTGCAGAGTGGTCTCGGGAGAGGGGAGTGGGGGGATGCACAGGGAGCCATCGCGGGCCGCACAGGGAGACCATGCGGCCCGCGGGCCGTATGTTGTGCAGGCCTGGTCTACTTACTCTGTAAAAGGCTCCACCTAGGGGCATATATACCATGGCAAAAAATGGCGCCGCTCCAGGGAATAAAATCTGCACTGTATGTATCAAAGAAAAAAATCCTGCTGAAATCAATAGGACTTTTGTCTTTCTTACATTTGGTGAACGTTGTTTTGTCCCAGAAGTAAATCCCTTTTGCCTTGGTGCATCATCCCCTTTTTCCATGCCATCCATGTTGAAGTCCTCCTGTCCTTCCTGGCCATATGACCGCATGGGTTACCCTTTGCCATTGCCCAGCAATCCTTCAAACTAGGGATAAGCTTCTAGCTAATGAATGAAAATGAAAGCTGCTCCACATACTGTCCTGCCAAGTCCCTATCACATCGATGGAACATTCTTTCAGATACAAAAACTTGCAATTTCCTGCTGGTTCCTTTTGAGCACTTGATTTGATGAACTTATAAATGTCAAGGTTAAACTCAGCACTTTCCCTTTCACGGTTGGAGTGCAGAGCCCGCATCTGAGGTATGAAACCAATAACAGAGCATATGTTGTCACAAAACACTGATTAGCGTATGTCTGCCATATTACATGTCTCACAGCCACCACCAGTTTAAGTTCTTTCAAAACTAAAGCTGTCTCACATTTTAATCTGGTCTGTAACTGTTTCATACGCCTATAATACATATTATCTCTAACTGTGCATGCAATGTCTTATATATAATGTATACCCTGTTCACTTATGTAACTATGTATTTGTAACCATGTATTATTTGTCTTAACTCTATGCCCAGGACATATTTGAAAATGAGAGGTAAAACATTTTATACATAAATAAATAAAAAATACTCTTACTCCATACACCAGTTTCTCTATGTATATTTCATGATATAAAAAAGCCACTGTATAAAGCGTCTGTACCGCCATCTTTTAATCCACAGAATCGTTCTTCAAGCCACCATGACTAGAGATATGCAAATTATTTGAAGACATTCGACTTTGCTGCGAATATGGCATTTATTCACCGGCACGAAATTCGCCGCTCAATCTCCAGTCAGACATATTCACATCATAGTAAAGTCTCGCACATGGCCAACCCCCCCACCCCCATGCGAACATGCGAATGTCTGCGTTAGGAGCCCACCCCCACCCCATGCGAACGTGCAACTGTCTGCGTTAGGAGCCACACGTTTGGACATCCGCAACCGAATATTCATTTTAACATTCACCGATTAAATGTCATGGCATTCGAAAAAACGAGAGGGTGACGCAAAATTTGGCAGCGGGTGTAGGTAGATTCGCACTAATTTTTTCACGCCAAGTTCCGGAGCGAATATTTGACCGCACAGCGAATTTTGCCTAAAACACCACGATGAATTTGCAGATGGAATTTTGCCACGTTCGCCCATCCCTAACATTGAGTAAACACGACCAGCAGATAAATCTATTAGGTGCCGGAGTTCTCCAATGTGTGCCGTGTTCTGCTGAAGTGTTCTCACTTTGCCCTTTACAAGTGACCTCTAAAGTCCCAACAGAAGAAAATACATTTGTACATTTCAAGCAACGAGCGCCAGAGGGAAACTAAGGGCTCCGGTTCGGAGAACGCTCCTAATGTTTATCTGGGACCTGTGAGGCCGGGTGATGGTAGGGAAAATTGGCCAAGATGTGGGAAATCCCCCACTGATTCACCTTGCTATTATTATTCATATATCTATAAAGAGAGAGAGACTCGGCTCCGGCAGGGACAGGACTAAGTGCACTGGGATGTGGGAGTTACTTTGACTATTTCCCTTGTAAGATTGTGTTATATTAACCATCAGCTCCTCCTATCTAGCTGTATTAAGAAGCAGAAGGTGATACACGTTCTCCTCTCCTGTAAAAGACACCCTTTTTTGTTTCTGACCCTTATTATTGTTATCGTTTATTTGTAAAGCGCCAACATATGCTGCAGCACGGTGCAAAGGGGGTGCAGAGTGATGTGTATTACTGTATATAAACAGAGTTACATGCAAATAAGGACAGACCAGTGCAAACAGATACAAAAGCTAATGAGGGCCCCGCTAACGAGACCTAACTTTCTATAGCAGGGGGTGGCCAACTCCAGTCCTCAAGGGCCACCAACAGGTCAGGTTTTCAGGATATCTCTGCTTCAGTACAGGTGGCTCAATCAGAGGCTCCGTCGTTGACCTGACCTGTTGATGGCCCTTGAGGACTGGAGTTGGTCTAGAGTGGGGGTGCGCAAAGTTTTTGCCCTGCGCCCCCTGCTTGCTCTCCCCCACTGCTCGCACCCCCCTCTTCCCTAGTCTGAAGTGTCAAATGACGCCGCGGGGTCATGTGACGTCACGTTTTGCCGCGTTGCCATGGTGACGCGTCGCCGAAGCCGACTGAGTCATGCTAAGTGAGTTACAGAGGCATTGCGCAGTCCCACCGCATTTAATTTAAATGCCTTGGGGAATAGCGCGGGGCCTCTGCAACCGCCGCGCCCCCCCAAAAAAATCTTGCGCACCCCAGTTTGCGCACCCCTGCTCTAGAGGATCCTTACATTATTTTCTTTCAAACTGTGGTTGTATTTTTGTTTATAAAAAAGTTTTGTTGTCCCCATTGCTCCAAAGAAGAACCCACAATAGAACCATTTACTGTTATATAGACTCAAAGAATGCTTTTAAATACAGACATTGGATGTGGTAAGTCATTTCTATCACAATACCTTTTGCACAGCAACAATTCCAGTAATAAAATAGTAACAAAAGGTAAAAAGACAAAGGGATACTCATCCACAAAGCAGATTGTATTGCACTTTGCGTTGTTCTTTGAGCCAAATAAATAGTTATTACATAGTCTATAGGCCAGTCTTTTTGGTCAGTTGTCCATTATAGTACAGTACTTTAGTAATATCATTGGACAATACTTTAGTAATATCATTGGGTACCTTATGGGGTATTGAGATAAGGGGGCAACATTTCTGAGTCTTGACACTTCTTCTAGCCAGTTCCCACAAGTCCAGAGAGGAATGTGGTACTTCCCTTCCTATTCTCCCAAAAAGTTTTATTAAGGGAGTATAGCCATGGCTGGTCCAGGCTATCTTTCTGCATCTCTGTCACGTAAGCCCTAGTAGCTACAGGCAGTGACAGGCTATCCTATGGGGTTAACCCCCTCATGCCTACTCCCTGAGTGACGGGAGTGGAGCTGACACAGGAATCTGTGTGCAGCCAATATTGGTACAGATCCTGTGCCCTCCCCCTCTGAGCCTCAGGGAGGAAAAGTCCAAATTATAGAGTGAAGCTCAGCCCCTTAGGGGTGAGACATTCATTGTGAAGCAGCGCTACAGGAGGTTTCTCCTCTCTGCTATATGAGTCATTATCCCCTTAAGATGACCTGCATTGCCACTCTTATATATGTACCTTTTACTCTGCATTACTGTATTTCTCCACACATCGTGTATATATCTCTTTGTTCTGTTAAGTAAATAATCTGACAGAGCAAGTTAACCCTATCTTGCGAAACGCGTTGAGTGGAAGAGGAGAGGAGGAAATTCGTTCCCGGTTGATCATGACGTCAGACGCCGATTCCAGTCGAACCGCGCGACAACCCCAGCGGCCACATGTGGGGATCGCCAGCGACTGTCAGAGATGGATAAAGCGCACAAAGGTCAGCACTTTGCTGTAAATGTGTCCTGAGTGGCAGTACAAAGTGTGAGCACGCCCTCAGGGGGGCTTTTAGTATATTTGAATATTAAAGGTGTTTGCGCTTTACCACACCATCAGCCCCTTTTGGTTCCCCCTCCCTATCCCGTTTCTTCCCCACCTACTCAAGCTTGGCTACCGGGCAGTTTACAACTTCAAGCAACTGCCAAATACCAAAGGTTAGTCTAGGACACACTCCCTCATCCTTCGTGCATCTAGTAAATATCAACCTTAGTATGATGTGCAATTAATTGGTGAGTAATTATAATGCGTGTCCACTCTCCCTGACTTTCTGTGAGTCTCACTGATGTGGAGTCAGTACCACTGATTTTTAAGTGGTCTCTAAGACCTCAACTGATAAATATCCGTACTTCACAGTTAAAAAAAAAATGTTTTGCCCCAAATCCCTTCATCTCCCTGATTTGAAACCTTGGCGCATACCTGATTTATGGATTGAATTAGGGGAGAGGTTTCTAGATGCTGTGTTATAATAAGAGGTGCCTTATTACCTCCTGAAACTCTCTTATAGTCCTTCCCCCCCTCTTGCATTAAAATAATCCAAGTATTTGGGGCTAACAATCAGCATCGAAGGGTAAAAAGGGTAAGGATCTTGAGTAATGAGCCATGAAAGATTGAGGAAAAAGAAAATGAATGTGTTTTTTTCCCCCCGCTGGCCTTTAAGATGCACATTTTTAGCCCCCCCCCCCTAACCCCATGGGAGTCATTGGGAACTTGCATCTCGTAGAGTCAGTGTGTGATAGTAGGCAATTAGTTTCCTGCGGTCGCATCGGTGGGTCATTTGGAGTGTCTGTGAAAGGAGTTATCACTTATAATAGGATGTATAAAGGTACTCCTGTGTTTATGGGTTACCTCTGGAATGCCGCGATGGCCCCGTGGCAGCGAAGGGGTTAAAAAGCAAGCCAATCGAAGTACTTGTAAACCTTCTTTGCTAAGATGTCCACTAAAAACTCTAAAATGACACGATTAACGTGAAACGTGGTTTGCATGTGTGCCGGGGGGAGCAATCAGAAACATCTGTAGCACTCTAGAGATATCTGCTTTTATTTGTCCGATTTCTGGATAGGTTGCGATTCACGAGGGGCCAACTCCAGTTCTCAAGGGCCACCAACAGGTCAGGTTTCCAGGATATCCCTGCTTCAGCACAGGTGGCTCAATCAGTGGCTCAGTCATAATGAAAGGTGGCACTTGAGGACTGGTGTTGGCCATCCCTGCGTGTAGCTGCGCAAAAAAATGAAACGGGGGCACTGTGACGATTACCCCAAATTCTAGATTTATTCGATATTGAGGAAAAGCTCTTTGGAGCATATTTTATAAATGATTATTCCGCACTCGTGCATTAAAGCAGGGAGAGGGGAGTCTATCTGTAATATATTCCCTTTCTTCCAAAGCAAAGCGTGTGGTACCCTGGGTTTGTAAATAAAGGAAACGTACCCTCTTGTAACATCTTACGTTGACCCCTTTGGGAATGTCAAATTACTTCCGTTATGGGATTTTAGAGGGTTATTTACTAAAGCCTTGTGGTTGCCTATCTGAGGGCAGCAAGACCAATGCAAAAGAATGATGTCAGACTTATCAAAGGAAAGACTCCAAGTGCTATCAATGAGATTCTTTTTCTTTGATAAATCTGGTGCCGTTTTCTGTGCTGACTTTACCCCAGTTTGGCAGCCTGTGGGTTTTTAGTACATAACCCCCTTCGTCTGATTCTCTAATTCAATAGGGAATAAGCAGTACTCTCATTACCGACACGCACTGGGATGACGGGTCACGGCTGTCAGACAGGGAACTGAAAAGGAAAATACAGTGAGCCATACAGGGAATGGGAGCAAAAGAAACGACTCTGTCACCATATTCCCCTTTGTATGGCTGGAAACGCCCCGTTTCTGAGACAGCCCATTAAAAAGTGCTGATCTGAAGGAGGGCGCCTGTGAAGGAACGCATCTCTTACAGATGGGCCCACTTTCTGAAACCTAGATTTCTTCTCATTTGTCTTTCATCATCGGAGCCGAGTCGGAATGTGCAGACCTATGTATTTTTTCTTCTGAGTTTTTAAGTTTGCTCCCATGCCGGGCTGTTCTAATCAAAGAAGATAAGGGAGAAAAATTACAGGCCAGTTATACAGTAAGCGTGCCCCAGGCATTCAGAGCTAGGATTTTCTGTCGAAGCTGCATTTTATCCCTGTGCTTCTGGTGCATTACTGATATTGTCGCCTAATTATTACAAACCCTATAGCTATCTCTGCCAACTACAGTAAGCAGCTGAGTATCACAGCCCTTGGGGTGTCAATATTTTGACTGTAGAAGTTACCTATGATAGAAGTACTTTATTTTGGTTCTGTTGACTGTCGGATTAGTCAATACAGTCCCAGATGTGGACGTTAGTGTTAGTATGGTACAAGAGGTCAGTAACACAATACTAGTGGTGTGTTCTGTTGCATCTCAGAGGAAGAGTGACCTTCTGTGAAGCAGTAATGTATAACTTTTCCAGTGATTTGAATAGTGTTAGGGTTCATTTGAGAGCGGATCCTATAGATACTGTACTATAGGTAAATGTGAAGGTGGATGGAAGGGGGTTGTTTGATCTGCCCTAGATAGGAAGTCAAGTTTAGAAGGGGTTTATGGACAGCAGAGGGTGGAAACGCTTTTGCCCACCCAACCCCTGGTGCGAATCTGTCAACTGAGAACAGCATCAATTATCTACAGTATGTAATAACGTGTGAATAATCCACTACTGAATTTGGTGATTTTTCCCTCATATGTGAAACCAAAAACTTAACATTTGAAACCTTTCCAAAGGTCCAAAGGAAACATCCCCCCCCTCCAAATTACATTTAAAAAAAACTGCCCAAATCCCCAAATATACCAATGCAAATAAGCACAAGTTTGTCTTTGTTATTTTCATATGGTTGTGTGATCTCCGCTGTATAAAATATAATTTTGTGCAATTGCAATGTGGTTTGGAGCAGGTTTTAATATTTCTATACAAAGCTCGGAAATTATTAACTTAACTTCAACAATTCACAGCTCGAATGTAACAGAATGAGTTTGAACAGTTTTTGAGTTTTGCTAATGTACCCCTGTTGGCCAAATGTGGACTTAGATTGTAAGCTCTTCAGGGGAGCGACTTTTTTTCTGATGTCTACTTTTATGTATGAAACGCTTATTCCTATTGCGTCGCGTGTGTCACTGCTGTAAAGCGCTATGTACATGGATGGCGCTATATAAATAAAGATATACACGCACACATACTTCTGTAAGGCTAATAAGAGAAGATTCATATTGAATCGTATCTTATTCAGTACAGTCTGAAGCGGACAATCACATTTGGACTATGTTGAAAAACGCTCTTAGGGAGAGATTCACTAAGTGGTGATGCGGGGGTTTCATACTGATGCGATGTTAACAGTCATTCAAGTCAATGGCAGTTAATAGCAGACCAGGGAGTATCCTCCCTCACTGGCACTTGAATACGGGCGTTAGTGTCACTGTATTGCATCTATATTAACTGTCAGCTCTGTATTTAGTTAGTGTCAATAGGAGGAGTTGGCAGGAATAATACAATATTATGTATCAAACTATGAGCCGATGTTTGACACATAAAAAATATATTTTGTAGTATTACATACTGCACCAGTGGTACCCCCTTCCCCCCCCCCCACTAATTATCTGCTTTAAATGTAAAATATTTCATTAACATGCTTCCTTACATGAAACAAGTTTTGGAAAGCCGGAGTACCGGTGCCCAGATATGGTTCCGGTGATACGGCGGCTGTCTGTTAGAGGAGTGGAGAAGCATGGCCTGAGCTTAGAGAAGCCTGTGAGCAGAGTGTGATCTGCACAGCGACTGGCAAACTGATTAGTTAAAGAAGACACATTCCCCTTCATAATGATTCTGTGTGATAAATAACACCAGCCCTGCAACCATACAATGTGGTACTTTGCCTATCCTAGAAGGGGAATTTCAGTCTGTTCTTCCATGGAATGTGTCTGACAGAAACTCATACTGCCACAAATCTAAACCCTTTGTATAAATTCTGATTCTGATGCTTGTTCCCTTGTGCTCCATTTATCACAGGTATGAGTATGAGGACTTGCATTGAAGTGATATTAAATGGGACATTTGCCATGGAAAAATGAATAAGAGGACTGTACGAGAGACATTTTGCATTTATACTCATGCATCTCACACATCCCCGGTTATGAAGTATATGCAAATACCATACTGTTTTCATAGGAGATAAGAAACATACATTTTTCATTTTATTTTTCTTCTGCTAAAAGTGAATTGTTGATTTCCAGTTTCCTTTTAAAAAAAATATGAATGCACTTATCAGGGCTATATTTCAATATCGAGAGGAAGCTAGGTGGGCATGAAAAATGCAAGTGCTACATCTTTTAGCTATTCCTCAATGACTTATTTGTGAGAATGTTTTTTTTGGCCTGCGGTTGTGTTTTCATCCGGAAGGCATTTCTCTCGTGTGTATGGGATCACCCTGTGCAGATGTGGCAAAGAAATGAGACGGATGGCTACCTGTCCACCTGGGACCGCTGGAGATTCGGAACAGCTGCAGAGGTGCAAAGCAATTTCGAGGAGCCAGTGGGAATTTTAGTCAATTCCGGTGATAAAATGATGCTAAATGTACAAGTGCAATGTATTTTACATGAGACCCATGAAAACGCTCCATCCTGAGAATGTTCCCAATGGTTATAAACAGAGTAAAGCGTAATTACCCGACCGGTATCAAGGTCTACCATGGGAACTGTCACCAAGCACAGCTTTCATATGTAATGCCACCAAAGACTCAACTAGGACAGGTTATGCACCGTATCAAGGCAAAAGTGGAGCAATTATGGGGCAAAATAAACTGCACCAAATTATCCCATTGATCTCAATAAGATGTTGTCCTTTGACACACAGTATATGATGCAGATTGTGTGTCCCAGTATTGGACCCCTTTTTCTTTGATACATAAACCCCTAAGTATCAAGACAAAAGTGGAGCAATTAGAGGCATAGCCATCTGCAACAAATGTATCAAAGGGACAAATGGTACTGATTTTTTCAGTGGGATTATTTTCTGTGTGTGGTGCAGATATTTGGTGCTACTTTTGCCCTGATACATATTCCACAAAGTAGGGGGCAATTCTAAAAATGCAGCGAGCTATGTATGAATAATTGTCTTTTGAGGGCATTGCATAATACAATCTATTTCTCAGCTGAAATCTTTAGCGGCAGATGGTGTCCTTATTCACGTTTTCCTCTGCGCACATTTTTTATTCTTTGTAGGGTGTGCGTCATGTTCACACATCTGAATGCATTAAGACGGGGGTGCGCTAACTGGGGGGGGGGGGGTTTGAGGGTAACGGCGCTTACAGAGGCCCAGCGCTCTTCCCCACAACATTTAAATTAAATGGCGGGGTAGCACGAGGCTTGTGTATGACTGCGCTTATACTGCCGGCGACGCGACGGCGATGTCAGGCTGTGGTTGCTGGAAAAATCAAATTGAGATGACTTCCAGCGATTGCGACCAAGCCGCCGCGCTCACTATAAGCGCATGCGACGGCGGCAATGCATTTGTTTTTACACTACGCCGCGTCGCTCTCACCATCACTATAAGCGCTGTCTAACTCTCTCTAACCTGCTCTCCGGCGACATGTCGCCATCACAATGCAGTATGAAATGACGCCGGGGGGTCAAATGGCAATGTGTTGCCATGGCAACTCGACATCGCATGGTGTCATGACGTCATCTGACGCCGCCCATACCTGAGAGCAGGAAAAGGGGGGTCGGGAGGGGGGGGGCACGAGCATGGGGGGAGACCAGGCAGGGGGCGCAAACAGAAAAGTTTGTGTACCCCTGCATTAAGAAATGTGCGTGTCTACTTGCATTTGTTACTATTCTGGGGGGTCAATGCTGGTTTTTTAATTGAGTTTTCCCCTCGTTTTGCAGCCGGGAAACTTTGATTCATAGCCCCGGTTTGCACTGAGATATGCAAATAAAAAATATTGGGCCTCAGTACTAAGATTTAATTTGAATAGTTTTTGCTTGTCAAAATGTTAGCGCTATAAAATACAAGCCTTCACAAAATGTGCATTTATATATCGACCAGGCTACTACTCTCGGCGTCCACCGTCACCAGTGTTTAGAGTCTTCCTGTATGGCCCCATGTTAATTCCATAGAGCACCAAAAGACCATGGACACAGTAACAGGGACCAAGGGATGTGGATCATAAGGACCCAGGACCCGCGGGATTGCAACGGGGATATCAATCCACACTGATCTGAGGAACAAAACGCAATGGATGCCATCAGATGCGGAGGTCCAGCTGTGCGCCATATGTAGTAACATGTACCTAACATGTATTGCCTGAAAAATTGAGATTGATGTACGTGCGTTTTTTACCTGCTTCCAAATAGCACATTATAATATTTAATACATTAGGAGTTGTGCTCTGTCTTTTTCTTTTTTCTACACAGTACCGCTGACCCATTCTATAAGCTGCTCTTGCAGTCCATATCGACTTACTCCAGCTCTCCAGAATCAATTCACCTGGACCAGCTTTCCAGCCATCTCTCTGCCTTTTCCTACTTTCCAACTCGTTTCGCCAGTATAACTGGCTTCATCAGGGAAAGTCTCTTTGATTCAGCTCAAATAATTATAGTCCCAGCAATCAGCAGTGACTCCTCCCCTCTGCTTTGCTTCACTATTAACCCCTCTCATTGCCAAATAGCATGTTGACCACATCCTACTTAAAACATATCCTACTTTATCTCTACCTGGATTTATTTACCAAATCACGCTCTATAGGTCACAATATGATATAAAAATATATAAAATCACAATATAACCATTGTGTATATATATATAAAATCACAATATAACCATTGTGTATATATATATATATATATATATATATATATATATATATATATATATATATATATATATATATATATATATATATATATAAAGTGTTCGACAAACCTATACATTTGCATGCCCCGGGCGAGTGGATTTAACATCGTGGCGAGCTCCTATTGGCCCAAGCAGCACACGTGTGGTACTAGGTGGCGAGTAGATTTTTTTGTTAGGCGAGTAGATTTTTTGCTGATTTGTCGATCACTGTATATATATATATATATATATATCCTAAAACATAACATGTACACAATGTCCCTATTCAGCTATCAATATATGTTCACTCTATACATTTCCCCTCAAAATATTTAATACATACATACAGTGCGAGAAAAAGGTTCTGAACCTCAATAATAATTACGAAAAGTTTATAGGTTTTCCATGATAACCGTCTTGAATCAAAACCAGTCTTTTCATAAATATCCAATAGGGGTTATATTAACCAATTCCATGTCTTTTGATACAAAATTATATACGAATTAGACAAACAATGAGTAATTAAGAGTCAGGGTATGTGCAAAAGTAAACCCTGGTTTTATTAGCTAAATTTAAAGAGATAATTAGAACCAGGTGTTTAAATAATTAGATAGATCTTCAGATGTGAGTTTGGGAGGCCCTACCCTATATAAAGATCAGAAGCTTTGGGAGTTTGGTCTTCACGATAGAGGTGTGTGGAAACACGCCATGTCACGATCAAAAGAAATCTCTGCAAAAGTAGATGCTCATCAGTCTAAAAAGGGTTGCAAAATCATTTACACGGATTTGGGGCTCCACCAATCCACTGTCAGACATATATTCTACAAATAGAGAAAGTTCAAGGACACAGTCACTACACAGGAGCTGTCATCCTATTAAAATCTCTCCAAGAACATCCCAGCAAATCATTCAGGAAGAACCCCAGAGTAACATCCAAGGATCTGCAGGCCACTCTTGCCTTGGTTAATGTGAGTGTTCATGACTCAACTATCAGAAAAAGACTGAACAAGAATGGTGTTCATGGATGGATAGCCATGAGGAAAACACTGCTCTCTAAAAAGGAAATTGCTGCCCATCTGCAGTTCACCAAAGACCACATAGATGATCCACAAGAGTTCTGGAACAATGTTCTCTGGACAGACAAGTCAAAGGTAACACTGCTTGGCCTCAATGAAAAGCATTATGTTTGGTGAAAACCAAAGACTGCGTTCGAACAGAAGAACCTCATCCCAACCATCAAGCATGGTGGTGGGAGTGTGATGGTTTGGGGCTGCTTTGCATCCTTGGGACCTGGACAGCTTGCCATCATTAACACAACCATGAATTCTGCATTGTATTAGAAGATTGTAAAAGAGAATGTCAGGTGATGCATCTGTGAGCTGAATGCCGAAGTGAAAGTGAGTCATGCAGCAAGACAATGATCCTACAAAAGAATGGCTGCAGAAAAGAAATTCAATATTTTAGAATGACCTGTTGTCAGGACCTGAAGCGAGCTGTCCATGCAAGGAAGCCCTCAAATGTCACCGAGTTGAAGCTGTTCTGTAAGGAGGAACGAGCCAAAATTCCTCAAAAACAGGAATTGCTTAGTTGAAATCATTGCTACTCAAGGGGGCGCCACCAGGTACTGAATCTAAAGGTTCACATACTTTTTCACACATGGATATTGAATGTTGAATCATTTGTGGATCAATAAATGTTGAAAAAGAATCATGTTTTTGTGTAATTTGTTTGACCAGGTTACCTTAATTTATTATTAGGACTTTGTTTAAGATCTAATAAAATGTTCGGTTTGAAGTACAGTACATGAAATATGTGAAAATCCTAAGGGGTTAACAACTTTTTCTCACCACTGTATATATGTGTGTGTACAAATACATATAAAGTGATAAATAATTCTCCTATATATACACAACTCAGAAATAGGGGATGTAATGCCTAGACTAGGAGAATCTTACAAAAAACAAGTCAATTTCAATATTCATGCCTCAAAGGGCCAAAGTTTTCATTGAATATATATCCATTGAGTTTCCTTCTGAGACAACTTTTCTAATCTATCCCCACCCCTCTAGTTTAAATCCACTGAGTCAATCCCCATACAAATGCATCTTTGTGGGTTCAGGTTATGCTTTTCTTTGAAGTGCCATGATACCTCTAACCCTTTTTTTTAAAATTGTTCTTGTATTCTTATTTTCAACATTTTTCTCCTCCTGCCTGTAAAGTGATGTCTACATGGACATTCCACTAAATAGGTATCAAACTTACTCGTGCATAAAATAAACTTCTTTATCCCAAAGGGGGTCTGTGTATTTTTACATTTAAACTTCTTCTTTTCATTAGATCTGAACCTACTGTACATATGAACAGTTTTTACATTTATGAAACCCTGTCTCCTTTGCTAAGCAGTTTCCCAACTTATTTTTGGTTATATTGCCCAGTACTTTAGTGCCCCAAATCTGTTATAGGTTTGCTGCTCGTCTGAAGAACGCCTGTGAATCTGGAGTTAATATTTGTTGCAGCACTGGATAGTTTAACAATATTTTCCAGTGGTTTTAGGGATTTTCTTTACTTGTCCTGAAATATTTGACAATTCTGTAATAAATGGCACTATTTCTATATATAAGAGAATTATATACTTTTATATGTATTTTTTATATATTTTGAAAGGAAATGTATAGAGTGAGAATATATTGATAGCTGGATAGGTACATTTTGTACATGTTATATTTTAGAATATATATATATATACACATTTATGCAATGGTTATATTGTGATTATATATTTTTTATATATAATATTACGACCTATAGAGCTTGATTTACTAAATAAAGCCAGGTAGTGATAAAGTAGGATAGGTTTAGGATGTGGTCTACATGCTATTTGGCAATGATAGTGGTTAATAGTTAAGCAAAGCAGAGGGGAGGAGTTACTGCTGATTGTTGGGACTATAAATATATGAGCTGTTAATCAAAGAGACTTTCCCTGATGAAGCCAGCCATATTGGTGAAACGCGTTGGAAAGAAGGAAGCTGCAGAGAGCTGGCTGGAAAGCTGGTCCAGGTGAATTGATTCTGGAAAACTGGAGTAAGGCAATCATGGGACCACAAGAGCAGCATATAGAATGGGTGAGCGGTACGGAGGCCTTGAACGCAGGACAAGTTTGATGCACACCACATACCCCTATCCGCAAGAGGCGGAGTAAACAGACGTGAGCTAGAGAAACGACTAAGCAGAGACACCACAAGGAAATAATTGCAGTTTATAGTGCCAGGATTTGCTGCCTAGCACAATCACCTGAAACACCAAAGGAAGGGCCCGCAACTCCACAAGTCTCTTCACTGCCTTCCTTTAACTCAAGTATGTTTGTGAGTGAGATACCTTTTTTGCTACTAATGTATATTTTATTTTTTTCATATTACACCATTGGTCTCCCTTTTCCTTCCATCTCCTCCCCCCATTATAGTATTTGTCCTTCATTATATGTTGTGAGTCTCGGTTGGGTCTGATTGTTTGTCCAGTATTGCTGCAGAGTAGCACACTCCTTAGGAGTATATGGACATTAGACGTTTCTGCTCATTTGAAGAGCATATCAGACTATTACACCAGTGGTCTAATGTAGATTTAGATTGTATTAATTGGTTGTATATTTCATAGTAATTGTTTTTCACTATTGCTAATTTTCCACTTGTGTTATTTAGACACATAGCCAGCTACAAAGACAGCTATTTGTAGATATTTGCTATGGATTAACGCTACAAATAATTTTTCTTATGTATTTAGCATTAGTGTTGCAGCCGGCAGGCTTTAGACAAAATTGCAGGAGTCTCTGTAATTAATTATTATTGTGACATCCCGGGGGAAAACTCCCTGCACAGCAGCATGTCACTTCCATTAGTGCATTGTTACATAGCCTATGTAAGTACTGTAACTATAGCTCGACTATTCCAGTCTACAGAATCAGGAGATAGGATTCATCACAAGGATGTTAAGCAGCCACCAGACAATGGTTTGGACACAGGGCTGTTGATCACCCGCTTGCCACCTTCTTCTTTAGTGACACTTAGGCCTCGTCTTCTTTAGTGACACTTAGGCCTCGTCCATGGTAAGCGCTTACTCGCTGAAGCTAGCTGACGCTCGCTCATGCTTGGCACTGAGCCCCTAGAGCCACAATTAGAGCGGCTTTAGTAGGGGCTCGCCTATGCTTCCGCAAGTGCGCGGAAGAGTAGGTCTTACCAGATTTTTAAATTCACGCGCTTGCCGGAGCGCAGGGCCGGTCACGTGAGCGGTTCGCTCAATGAGGGCAAACCAGCTTCGGGCCGCCCCCGGCCCGCCCCCTGACGGCGTGCAGGGCAAGCATCCGCTATCCCTGCGCCTCAGCGCGCCTCAGCACGCAAGCGAAGAGCTTGGCCGAGGCTTTAGACACTGCAAGAGTTCTTGTTCTGCCATACCAAGCAGCCAGCCTGGACTTCCAAGTTCTGAGTCTCTTCTACAACTTCACCAACGCTTTCCCTGGTCACTAATTATCCCGCTGTCGTATTTTTGCCCCAGATTTGTAGCCAAAGACTTCCACAAATAACCATCCGCGTCTTAAAATGGAAATTGGAATTGAAGAGTCATTACTTGTAGAGGACAGCCGTAGAGAAAAATCTGTAACATGATCAAAATGTGCTCGTTGTAGGAAGTGGTTTTGAAAGCTATGGAATTTCAAATAGTGTTCCACACGTCTTGATGAGCTGTGTTCACATGATCGGCATGAAATAATAATGCTAAGGAAACAGTCATCCTTTCAAACAGCAAAGACTTCATTCAACAGCCTTTGTTCCTTTACATTCCTTCCCATCCCCCTGTTGGTACAACAGCTAACTCATGATGGATAATTTATTATCTTGTCAGCCTTAGACATCTGTGTGACAGACGTTTACTATAAAATGCAGCATGGCCATGCGGAAGCATCCGTCTTAAAGCCAATCTGTGGGTAGCTGAGGGCTGATAGGCCAGGTATTAGCTAAGATACTTTTAGGAAGGGGCAACTTATGCTCCTTTCTCTCTACAACCTCACTCCTTAAGCCCCTCCAACAGGTCATGTTTTCAGCATATCCCTGCTTCTGCACAGGTGACTCAATCAGTCCCTGCTTCAGCACGGGTGGTTCAATCAGAGGCTCAGTCAAAGACTGTACTGAAACTGGGACATCCTGATAACCTGGCCGGTTGGGGATGGGGTGGGTTAAGGCCTGGAGATGAGCACCCCTGGCATAGATGATCAGCAGAGCATTGAAAACACTGGCACATTACGCTGCTGCTGTTCTTGCTGTGTCTGTTCAGCAGACTCAAACAATGCCATTGTTTCTACTCCTCCATTATAGTGAATGAAATAAGGAACTAGGAGTGACTTCAACTAACTGATATGTCTTTTGATATGTAAGAAGCTTTTAAAATGTATCTCTATTCGCAGCAGGTGCTAAATTTAATTGTAAGCTTTGCTGGTTAGCAATTGTATTCTTCCATACAGACTGTTGTGAGAGGATCAGACGTATGTAAAATACAATTCTTCTTTATTTTTGGGGGGTTCATACAGTATATACAGATGTAGTAAGACTTTCTGTCCTCCACGTCGTGTAGGAACAATCAAAAGTCCACGGCCCTGGGGGCAGTGTCTGCTGCGATGGAGCTGTCCACGCTTCTGAATAGGACATCCCACTGGGTTAAACCTTTGATGCCCTGACCACGCGTGGCAGTGGCACCGAAGACATTTAGACTGGCTGCACCTGTATGGTGCACTTTATTTGCCCCAGTTCTGTACCAGGGAGACGTTTGATACATAAAGCCCTTAGAATTGCACACAAATGACCAGGAAAATTATAGAGTCTACTTACTAATGCCTCCCGGCTGCAAAACGTGGGCAAAAATCAGTGCAAGAAAAGAGCACTGTATTTAGGGAAGAAAGAAAATCCCAAGCACATACTGTATAGATATTTGTTTAATAAAGCTGCTACAATTCTTTTGCTTTGCCCCGAACTTAGTGATCAAAGGGGCTGATGTATGAAAGCCTGCCGGCTGTAAAAGTGGGGCAAAACGTGGGCAAAACGTGGACAAAAAACTGGACCAAGTTTATCAAGGTAAAAATCCCATAGTTTACAGTGGGATGTTTTTCTTTGACTTCCACTTCTGCAGCCGCGAGACTTTGATACATCAGCCCCATAGTGTGCGACAGGAGGGGGGGGGGGGGGGGGGCACAGGACTGCTACTGTACTTCCTTATTTATAGACCCAAAGTACAATGACTTTCTGTTTCATCTTTTATTGAAATAAAAATGTACATTTTTGGGAAGCCTCTCTCCATTCTAACCATAAATACTGTGCCAGGGGTATGGGGGGTTATTATCTGTGCCGGAGGGATTGGGGGTTATTATCCATTCCTGTGGGATTGGGGGTTATTATCCGTTCCTGTGGGATTGGGGGTAATTATCTGTGCCGGAAGGATTGGGGGTAATTATCTGTGCCGGAGGGATTGGGGGTTACTATCCATGCTGGAGGGATGGGGGTTATTATACATGCCGGAGGGATTGGGGGTTATTATTTTTGTGCCGGGGGGATTGGGGGTTATTATCCATGCCGGAGGGATTTGGGGTTATTATCTGTGCCGGAGGGATTGGGGGTTACTATCCATGCTGGAGGGATGGGGGTTATTATACATGCCGGAGGGATTGGGGGTTATTATTTTTGTGCCGGGGGGATTGGGGTTTACTATTCGTGCCGCAGGGATTGGGGGTTATTATCTGTGCCGGAGGGATTGGGGGTTATTATCTGTGCCGGAGGGATTTGGGGTTACTATCCATGCATGAGGGATTAGGGGTTATTATCCATGCATGAGGGATTAGGGGTTATTATCCATGCATGAGGGATTAGGGGTTATTATCCATGCATGAGGGATTGGGGGTTATTATCCATGCATGAGGGATTGGGGGTTATTATCCATGCATGAGGGATTGGGGGTTATTATCCATGCATGAGGGATTGGGGGTTATTATCCATGCATGAGGGATTAGGGGTTAGCATTGACAATGTGTAGAGCAGCCTGGCCGCAAAAGGATTTAATCTATCATACTATAAACGATAGAAATACAGCACTCTGAGAACGAGTTGGAGCTGCTCATAACATTGACATTTTAGCTGAAAAAAATAAATATTTGGTAACTTCAAAAAAACAGAGCAGTTAGTAAATGGCACCTCATTCCATTTTTAATCATTTTGTCAAATGTATCTGTCAAACCTGCTGGAGCACAATGTTTGTATTATTAATCAGCGTTTGTATGATAAACTTTAGATCCAGAGTCATTTGCTGCTAACTCTCTGTCTTTCCGGAGGGAGAGACAGATAAGAAAAAAATAAACATGATTAGGACTAAAAGTACATTCATTACTGGAACAAGATGACCCACCATGAAACTAATGAGGAGTTCTTTACGGGCAATTTAAGGCACAATTGTAATATTTCTGGAAATCAAATCCTGGGTGCTCATTAATGCAACATGTGGCCAACTCATACACAGCAGCGACTTTGATGTAGGTTTGCCTTTGAAGCATAGAAGAAACATACGCTAGCTGTACTAAGATGATAATGTGCCAGTGACTCATGTATTTGAAGCCTCAGTTTATTGTCACTTGCTATATGTAATGAAACCTCACTCTTGTCAAGTGTTGCTCACAGAAGCAAAGCATTCTGGGCAATGCAGTTGGGTACCAGATAGTTTCCTACCAGGCATGAGTCATTTTAAGCATATGAGAGGGGGTTCATTAGTAAACATTCTTCATTTACGCTAAATATTCCTGCTCCAAATGAAGCCACAGATGGTGTCAGAGATTGTGTAAGTGAGCTTTCTTCTGTACCATACATTATTGTATTGTAAGTCTTTATTTATTTAGTGCCAAAAGTGTACTCCGCGCTTCACAAAGAATACAGTCCAGGGAATTATAATAATACAATAAGCGCAGCCAAATCAGACAATAGGAAAGGATAACTCTGCCCTGGAGAGCTTACAATCTAAGTGGTATGATGGGAGACTTACAGAGACAGCAGGTGAGGGAATAAGTGCTGTAGATGGCAGTGCTCGGCCACAATGAGTGGTAGGAGTGACTGTGGGTGTGGGACAATAGCCATGAGTGCAGGCTATTGGGATACTTGATTTGTGTGGCGAGTTTTAAGGTTAGTCACTATTAAATCAGAATTAACACCATTTACAGGGGAAGAGATGGCAGGAGGCGTGGGTGAGAGCAGGTGTGTTTATGTCTGGGTTTGGGCTTAGGGGAGATCCCCAGAAGCAGGAAGGAGTAGGTAGAGGGTGTGAATAGAGGATTTGTGTTGGTGCTTTTTATTGAGGGGTAAAGAAGTTGTCTGGAGAGAGGTGTGTAGGCAAGAGCCCTGGCTATAGCCTTCTACTGGCCTCAACACTATAAATCCTGATAGGAACAGGTAGTGTTGGGGATAATCTCCTGTGCAGGGCCTAGCCTGAAGTTGCAACCTGGATGGGTACTTTGTTGTCTTATCCAGGGTCAGGCCTAAACTGGCAGTTGGAGTGTTATACCTGGGGAGGGTACTGACTGGGTCACATGTATATGGTGCGATGCCTGTTATGGGGCGGGGTTACAAGCCCTTCCCCTGGGTATAAAAGCTGACACTCCACCAAATTGAGTGTGTTGATTATGAGACAGTGTGATACCCTCCAGTTGTAATCCAGGGGGAGCATGAAGGGAAAAGAACATAAAACAGGAAAAAACAATCTAAGTGCAGACAATAAAATTCAAGTGATATAAATTCTGCGTTCTTTCTTGGCTCATATGTGATGTCTACTTACAAGATGTAAGTCAAAATCAAGCGGTTTTGACACTCAATGGTCTCTGCTGTGCAGGTATTCCCACCAGGTGATAGGGTCTCCAGCTCTCAGCTCCGCAGCAAAGTGTATGTAAAAGAAATACAGACCATAGTGCAGACCAGTATGATGTAAAAAAACTAGACTTTATGGGGTTTAAAAATGAACACTTACAATAAAAACAAGTATTTCAGGCATGTACCACAATCATTGTGATCAAAGAGAGAAGATTAATTGGTTTACACTTCAGGCTCACCCGCCTCCTCCGGTGTGACTTGGTGTGGACCACCACTCTCAGGGACTTTGTACCTCCAGCGGTGGGCGCATTGATCCAGGTCTCTCTCCCCTCGTGGGTTCCCTCTTCTGTGGGTCGATCACCTTCCCATAGCAGCTGCCCGCAGGTACTGTGGAGTTCTTCACTGGGATACAGCCTCTCTGATGGATGTTTCAGCTTCACTTGTACAACGATGCGTCACTTCCGCTCCGTCCCGATACGTCACTTCCGGTCGCGGTTCTGTGAGTATCTGTTAGTAAATTTCTCCTCTCTTCTCTCTCCTCTCTGGGCGGCTACCACTCTTGGAGTGGTAGCCGCCCAGAGAGGAGAGAGAAGAGAGGAGAACGGCTACCTCTCTTCTCTCTTCTGGCGGCTACCTCTCTTCTCTCTCCTCTCTGGGCGGCTACCACTCTTGGAGTGGTAGCCGCCCAGAGAGGAGAGAGAAGAGAGGAGAAATTTACTAACAGATACTCACAGAACCGCGACCGGAAGTGACGTATCGGGACGGAGCGGAAGTGACGCATCGTTGTACAAGTGAAGCTGAAACATCCATCAGAGAGGCTGTATCCCAGTGAAGAACTCCACAGTACCTGCGGGCAGCTGCTATGGGAAGGTGATCGACCCACAGAAGAGGGAACCCACGAGGGGAGAGAGACCTGGATCAATGCGCCCACCGCTGGAGGTACAAAGTCCCTGAGAGTGGTGGTCCACACCAAGTCACACCGGAGGAGGCGGGTGAGCCTGAAGTGTAAACCAATTAATCTTCTCTCTTTGATCACAATGATTGTGGTACATGCCTGAAATACTTGTTTTTATTGTAAGTGTTCATTTTTAAACCCCATAAAGTCTAGTTTTTTTACATCATACTGGTCTGCACTATGGTCTGTATTTCTTTTACATACACTTTGCTGCGGAGCTGAGAGCTGGAGACCCTATCACCTGGTGGGAATACCTGCACAGCAGAGACCATTGAGTGTCAAAACCGCTTAATTTTGACTTACATCTTGTAAGTAGACATCACATATGAGCCAAGAAAGAACGCAGAATTTATATCACTTGAATTTTATTGTCTGCACTTAGATTGTTTTTTCCTGTTTTATGTTCTTTTCCCTTCATGCTCCCCCTGGATTACAACTGGAGAGTGACGATTTGTGGGACTAGCGAAACCAGTCCCCACCAGCTGGGTTTGAGCAGGGGGTTTGAACTTTTTAATAATATTATCACGTTATTTGAACACAATATCACTGTTTAACAATTAATTGATTTGGTCAAAATATTCACTGTATATTATTAGTGTACACTAATAGAGTTAGCGCCGTTTTCTTTCACCTTCACGTAGCACAGTGTGATACCCTCACACTGGTCAAGGAGATTGGGAGGGGCTCTTAGGGCCTCAAGCCCCTGGGGTCTGCTCCATGGCAGGAGATGAATCATGCTGTTATACAATAAACCTGCCGTTTTACCAACTATGGTGTGTTGTGCTTACTGGGAAGGAGTATTGCCTGTGGGGAACATCCTGCACTCAGCAAAATCCTCATGGGATGGAGGCGCTGCACAGTAAAGAGATGAAGAAAGCCTGCCCTGTTGCTGCTCCCAAACTCCAACTGCGAAGCCACTCAGTCCTCCTGAACCAGCAGGTGAGCTACAGCACTGGGGGAAACATCCATGTAGTGGCAGATCTTCCGTGGCAGGGGGGAGCAGGTGCTACAGGTGTATAAATAATGGTGCAGTGTATGGGTGCAGGCATAGGTGAAGGGGAGGAGAGATGAAGAAATGTGGATAGGAGGGGAGTGGGTTAGTTGGAGAGAACAGAAACGTTCACAAAGGAATGAGAAAACAGTAAACGAAAAAAGCAATAGGGAGGGCATAGTGAGATGCAGGAGGAGAGACTTCCTAGTTATTGGAGGATAGGAAGAGTACAAATAATCACAGCATTTAGAAAGTCAAGTTCTCACAAATAGGAATAACTATTGTATATGGTCTAGGCACAAAATGCATTTGGAAGAAAAAGGTTTTCCACTTGTCTTCTATAGAAATGGTTCAAAGACATGTGGCCTATACTTCCTATTTGTGGACACCGAGCATCATTGGGTATAGTTTCAATGTATACCATTTTGATGCTTGTGGGTCACAGGCTGTTTTTTTACTCTATGTTTTATCTATTTTGCAGGTTACAGCTGTGACAGGTTCTCAGCCTACTCTACATTAACTTAAAGAGGTACCACAGTATGCATGCAGAGGAGATGTCCAACTTATCTAAAAAGTACTCAAATTAAAGCAAGTAAAGGACATTAAACATAACTTGAAGAAGAGCCTGACAGATAGTATAGGATATAGAGATAATAATTCTATACAAATAAGAAATGTTGGTGCAGCGGGAACAGGAGAGGGACCCTAAGAACCTCAAAAGTATCTACACAAAAACCCAACTAAGTTCCCAGCACTCACAGGTTAATAATGAGTCAATGTGAAATAGATATGCCAAAATTAGATATTTACTAAATGGTAAACAGGATCATAACAAAAAAACACTAGCGAATGATCAGTGTATAAACACAGAAAACATGGACAGAGATAAATCAAGGCACAGTGAGTAAATACAATTAATATGAACAGAAATAAGTCCAAAAACGGAGCACAGTGTGCAAATGGGAAACTAAACACAGGACTCCTTCTGCTTCTGCCCCTGGTCTGTTTCTATTTTGTTCCTGTGAAGTTCTGGTAACATTATTAAAGGCTCTTGCTATTGAACTAGCTTGCCCCCATCTGTTTCCTCCTCCCTTGTCCCAGTTCCTGTTCCCCTGCCCTGTTTCTGCCTTCCTGCTGCCGACCCCTGCCTGGATCCCAATGATCCTGCTTGCTGCCTGCCACCGATCCCTGCCTGTGACCCAGACGATCCTTGCCTGCCACCAGGGTCTGTGGTACTTCCCTTAAGACCCTCAGTTAGGACCCCCCTTGCTTTCAGAGAGCACAGATATAAAATGAGTATAGTCCCAAGAATAGAGAAAGATGCAAAGTGCCTAGCCCATTCAATAGCCCAAGAGCTGGGCATGCACTAAACAGCAAAAAGTGATCACAAAGCTAAAGAGCTTATGCACAAACAAGCAAAACGTGCTCAAAAAGCTAAAGAGCTCAAAAGATTACAATCGTCAAGACAGAGCAATCCCCAGAGGGGGTAATGTTACGTGAGGCAGGAAGCAAAACCTATTGCAGCAAACTCAGTGTGATCTGGAACAAGGGATGTGTCATAACGCAGGGACTGTCATTACTGTGCCCCTCATTCCACCTTTAGCTCTGACCTACCATTAAATCCCTGCGGTAACTATAAGGAGCGCTGACGATACGCGCTGTTAGCGGGAACCTCTTTTGCATTTCATTAACACTAACGCACGTTATAGGGCTGGATCTGTCCAAAAAACAGGACTTAGCGCATCGTTACTGAGCTTTGAAGATCCCCATCCCCTGAGCTTTGAAGATCCCCATTAGCACTTAACGAGATGTTGACCGAAGTTAAGTCATTAACAGACACCTGAGGATCTACCCTTTAGTGACTCTGGGCCCACGTATTTCAGATCCAGTTAGCTTAGTGCATATGGTGCTAACTCAGGGGGGAAAATCATGCCATTATGGAGAATTGGACTGTGCATTTAGGGGTTAGAGTCCTAATACAAAAAAACATACATACAAAAAATAATAATAAATGTACAGTATCCAGACTCACAGCACCAAGTTTTGCATACCGACATCTGCACCAAATGTAATGACTATTCACTGACACATCCAGATGCAGAAGACTATACATCTGATTACAATATGACCCATTGTTACGAATGGGTGCTAATCCATAAGAGATCTTCTGGTGCAGGAAGACACCTATAGCCCATTCACTTAACTTCGCCCGCCAGGTGTCTTCCAGAGCCAAAGGGTGTTTTACCGAATAGCGCCATTTAGTCAATTTAGGCCTATTTGTATAGTGACTATGAAAATTACTACTCTACCAAATCACCAGCGGACACACATAAAGCAAGAGGTGACAACAGGGTACAGTGACAAATGCAATTGCGAGATACCTGCCTACGGGCGTTATTACCCAACGTTTCCCGGCTGCAAAACTGGGGGAATTGAAGTGCGCAAAACAGCATCTGATCTATCAAAGGAAACGAATCCCATTACAGCAGTTTCAGTTCTCTCCCTGACAAATGTGGCAGAATTTAGGGTGTACAGTATGTATCAAGGCAAATGTGGGACAATTCTGGGGCAAAATACTGTATCTGCACCATGTGTATCGAAGAAAATAGTCCCATGGACATTAATAGAACTGTTTCCTTTGATACATCCAGTATGGCGCTGTTAGTTTATTTCAGCATTGTTCCACTTTTGCCTTGATACATTATCCCCATAAGCATCAATTTTGGGACCCCGAGGCATCGATTTACCAAAGACTCCTGGATTGAAAACGGTGGCAAAGAACAGCAGCAGATTTATCAAACCGGAATCTCTTTGAGTGCAATGGCATTTTCCACTGTGATAAATTAGGCGGCGCGGTGTTTCTGCTTTGCAGCCCGGGAGACCTTGTTAAGAGCGGACCTGTAACATTGGAATCTAAACCACCGGCTTGTGAGTACTAGCCTCAGCCTCCTGTCTTTGCACGGTCATTCTGCGGTGAGAAATCAAACACAACGATAAGAAAATGACACAGCCAGGCAGAGCAGTGGGTCTGCAATTTAAACAAAACTGTCTGCTTGAGCAATTATTTGACTGAGTTCAGGAATATAAAGTAAAACAGCCAGTTCATATTTAATAATTAAGGTATGTGGTCCACTGCTGGGCAGGTCATAAAAGACAATTTGCTAGTGTATTATTCATAATTCAATATGCCGCAAACAGATGAATATTTTTAGCAGTGCTTTTAACAAAACAGAAAAGAACAGATCCTCCCAGGGGGAAAGGAAGTCATGCATATCACAGCCGTCTATCAATACTATCAAAAAAACTTGAAATAGCATTGGAAAACAAGTACACTGCAGAAAAATATATATTCTCTTGTTCTCTATTAAACAAGCACACACGAGTACAATACTCACATATAAAGGGCTATGTATGGAGAATATTATTATTTTTATTTTTTTAAACATATTGCAAGAGTGCATTGCGTCACAAATATTTGATTTAGCACCTAAAATCGGCCGCGAAAATGTGTTGGTTATGTCAGTTATTCAGGTTTCGCAAAGAGGAAAAATAGCCAGACACTGCAGGGACCTTAATAAATGATAAAGCTCGGACCTTAGTCTTGGAAAGGTTGGACTGAAACCTGCTTTAAATAAACATTTTATTCTTTAACGAGACGACCACGGGAGGGCCTGGATATTTTTCTTTTTCGCTATCTGCAAGTTCCTGTGCTGGATTGTTGATCTGATATGCACGGGTGGCAGGACTACAGTACGGGCTCCTAATTCTCTGCACCAGGAGAGCTCAAATCAAACCCTCAAACCCACCCCAACAGGGCAGCTTTTCAGATGTCCCAGCTTCAGCTACTGCGTTGGGTTTTTCCGTCACAATAAAGGTGGCGTGAGTCGTTGTTAGCGCAGAATACGCCAAATTCCGCTGCCGTAAAAGGTCTCTTAAAAAATATGTCGCGTTTCGGACAGAAAAAAAGGCAATTTTATGGGATCCAAATGTGTATTCTTGATACTTAGACTCCATAGCGCGCTATGTATCAGAGGGGTTTATGTATCCTTAAGGGATAAGGTGCTAGGAGCATATAATCATATGGGAATGAAACCTCGCTGAAGCATAGAAAAGAAGGGCCCCTATATACAGCACACTAAAGCCAAAGTATTGATTGAGCTAAAATATAACCTTTATTAAGGATGTGTATAAAATAATGTTGGACAAACAAACACCAATTAAACATAAAAGACGCACATTAACTGATACAAGCTAAGGTTGGTCACTCAGTCAGGAAAGTATACCTCAAGGGTAGAAATCCGGATTGAAAGAAGGTGGTGTCCAATAGTGTATTCCTGTATATCCTATATATATGACCAGTCACCAGTGTCTATGTTTGGAACCAGGAAGACTCATTGGTTACACCCTAGTGGAATGGTATAAACAATAAATCCACCATGACCATTATCCCTAGTATCGCCTATACTCGAGGCCACAATCACTCACTAAGATGGAGTATATACTGTAGTTACTTTAGTGGTAATCCACCAAGAGGAAAAAATAACTCAGTCACAATAATGCTGAGATCACAACTTAATATCAGGTAAGTATACAAAAAAACGTTGGTTATATTAAATCAACAGTGGGAGGACATATCAGTTGCTTGCCTACTGTAACTGTAAAAACTGATCAAATCGGCATTCCAACGTCCAGCACAATGTGTGTATCAACAAGCCTATATATAAATGCAGAGCTTGCTTATTACTTGAGCAGTGGGATACATATAGTTTAAAAATGTCCCATTCGGTGATAGTATCTGTTAGCAATAATTGTATCCTATGTGTGATACAAAAGACACATTACTATATAACAATAGTGGTCCGAAATTTATTGCAGACATCTGCAAATAGCATGAGGACCCTCCATACTTAATATAGCAGCTGAGCGATTTAAAACTGATGCAGGATAGTAAACATACTGTCGTCACGCTCAGGAATATAGCAAGCAGTGCTGGTTCTTACTCGCAATTCGCTACAACTACTATGATATTCATATAAATAATAGCATGTTCTTGTATAGCACTGCTAGTTTTACGCAGATCTTTACAGAGACATTTTGCAGACACAGTCCCTGCCCCGTGGAGCTTACAATCTATGTTTTTGGTGCCTGAGACACAGGGAGATAAAGTGACTTGCCCAAGGTCACAACGAGCTGACACCGGGAATTGAACCAGGTTCCCAGGCTTCAAACTCCGCGTCTTTAGTCACTGAGCCACTCCTTCTCCCTAAGGCCTCGGTCCCGCTGCGCTCGTTGGCGCGGGCGGCCATGTCGCGAGTTCCCCACCAGCAGGGGAATCCTGCTGAGTCGGTCCCGGTCCCCCCTGGCGACGCTGTGGCGCGTCAGCCGCTAGGGGACACAAGAAAATGGTGATGTCTAGCGTTGACGCGTCATGTGGTGTGGCTGTGAGCCAATGGGGAGGGGAGGCTTCGGGAGGAGGAGAGGCTTCGGGGAGCGGGGAGGAGTGTGGAGTGAAAGCGTGAGTGCCTGTCTGTGTGTGTGTCTGAGTGCGTGCGTGCCTGTCTGTGTGTGTGCCTGAGTGCGTGAGTGCCTGCCTCTGTCTGTGTGTGTGTGTGTGTATGAGTGCGTGAGTGCCTGCCTGTGTGTGCGCACGTGTGTGTGTGTATGAGTGCGTGAGTGCCTGCCTGTGTGTGCGCGCGTGTGTGTGTGTGTATGAGTGCGTGAGTGCCTGCCTGTGTGTGTGTGTGTGTATGTATGAGTGCCTGCGTGTGTGTGTGTTTAATACTTACCATCAGCAGCTCCAGCCCGAGTCCGTGGAGGGAGGGGGGGGGAGAGTAGCGGGTCCCTCCGGCTCAAGTCACGCCCCCCCTCCCTGTCAAACCTCCCACTCCCTCCCACCTCCCGCTCCGGCTCCCGCTCCCGCTCCCTACAGACCGTATATCGCGGTCTGTGTATGTCAGCGCACCGCCTGTCTGCAGTGCGGGCGCGCTGACTCTGGGAGCGGGGCCTTAGCCTAAGTGTTTCTGTTAGAACAGCTCTTCGTCCCTATTAGGACAGTATTTTGGGTCAGATTGCTCTTGCTACTAGCCAGCTGTTAGCTTGTTCATCCGTCGCTGTTATCAGCGGAGTGTTTACAAATAGATACCTGCTGGTAAGCATAGTCACGCTATGACATGTAAGTAAAGGCGCGCTAATCTTTCCTCGCAATTTGCTCGTAATAGTATATTCATAGATATTCACAGCTTGATGCCCCTGTTAGAACAGTTTAATATCTAGATACTAAGTGTGACAGAGTGAAGTCAACTCCTATCAGTTACGCCTGGGAGACATATGTCTGAGTGCTTCATCCAGCACTCATAAGGGTTAACTCAGGTGGAAGTTAGGAAATCAGAACTCTTTAGCTGACACCTGAGAGCCAGCAAGGTAGATAAAGGATCATGTGACTGGCAGTAGCTGCCAGAGAGAGAGAGAGAGAGAAGCACACTGCTGCGTGAGCCCTTAGCCAGAGGGATTTCACCAAAGACTACTTCAACTAAAGTAAGGATTATTCATTTGTTTACTGACTGCTTAAAGTACCCTTATGGTTTGGTTCTGGTTTAGCCAGCCAGCCTGCTAGATAGGTCTGCTGTGTTATTAGTCAGTTTTTCTCCCAAAGTGGAGCAGGATTTATTTTGTTAAAGGGACAGTGTACCCGCATGTTATGTTACTGTGGAGAAATAAAGCCACTGAACGTTTTTATTTATCCTGAAACTATACGTGTGGACTGTTCCCTGACCTTGGCTACAGGCCGTCCTGCCACAGGTGGTGTCAGAAGTGGGATGTCGGACGGCCCCTGTATCTGAAGGGCCACACCAAAAAAAAATGGAGAAATTTTTTTCTCAGTTCCTTGAGCAACAGCTCCAGCTAGCAGAGAAGCAAGCAGAGCTACAAGCCCAGCAAGATGAGCGACAAGCCCAGCAAGCTGAGCGACAAGCCAAGCAAGATGAGCAACAGGCCCGGCGAGAGGAAAAGCTACTCCAACTGCTGGTCGAAGGCCCAACCCCAGGCAGACCAGGGATTCCAAATAACCCACCGGTGATGCTGCCTACAATGAAGCCAAACGAAGACCCAGAGGCATTTCTCCTCACTTTTGAAAGGGTAGCCACGGCCCACGGCTGGACAGTTGATCGCTGGGTAACGACTCTGGCTCCACTCCTCATTGGGGAAGCTCAGGCTGCCTACCAGGCTCTTCCAGCGGATGAGGCCATGGACTATCAGAAACTAAATGCTGCTATTCTGGATCGCCTAGGCCTCACGCCAGAGACCTACTGACAGCGGTTCCGGACAGTCAAATATACAAACCGAGACAGACCCCGGGTCGTAGCCCACCGCTTAGTAGACTTATGTGCCAGGTGGATACAACCGGAAAAACATGACAAGGCAGAGATCCTTGAACAGTTTGTGCTCGAGCAGTTCATACAGATACTGCCCCCCTCCTCCCGCTCCTGGGTAAAAAGACACGCTGCATTTTCCTTGGATTCAGCGGTCCGCATGGTGGAAAACTTCCTGGGCGACGACACCCAACAGGATAGCTGGGAACGGCCGGTGCAAACACCAGTTGCTTCCGGTGATACTAGAGGCAGGAGAGCAGACAATCGAGGGGTCTAAAACCCGCCAGCTCGGGAGATCCAGTCAACCCGATCGGAAGACCCTTTTTCCCATCTCGGAGGGTTCCTGGTACAAACTCCCGCAGAGATGCCCATCCTGGGTCCGAGGCCACTGGATCACTCAAGGGAGGCCGCCACCGACAGTATTCCCCGAGAACCTGGACTCCTGTCACCCACCCGGTGGAGAGGATAACCCCACCAACCAGAAGGGAGGACCCCATCCAACAGCGGAGAGGTCCAAACACCGAGCCCCGTCGAGAGCTTCTGCGGACGACCGAGTTTGCAGACTCAGGAGATGAAGAAATGGACTGTTCATATGGCAGAACCACTGCCACAGCTTGTCTCCGAGGGGACCACAATCCGTGGTTAGTCCCAGCATCTCTGGAGGGGACAAAAGTAAACGCCATGCTGGACTCGGGCTCTGGAAAAACCCTGATCCTATAGGGCCTAATTCCAAGCAATAGACAATCTTATGACTCTCCTTGGAATATCGAGTGTATTCATGGGGATAAAAAAAGAGATACCCGACGGTGAACGTTACACTGCGTATCCAGGATCAAGAGGCCAGCCTACTAGTGGGAGTTGCTCCCTGGATACCTGCTCCTGTTCTACTTGGCCGAGACTGGCCCTACCTCGAAATATTGTTGGCCCCTACTCCTACGGAGCCTACTTCTCTGGTACCGGAGAAGCCCGGAGACTTGTTCCCTTTTTCCCCAGAGATTTTCCCCCGTAGACACCATGTCCCAAAGACACGTAAACAGAGACGTGCAGAAAAAGAGGACTGGTTAAGAAAGGCTGGGACTTTTGGTAACATTAGTCAGCCCAAAGGACTGCAGGTCATGGCCGGGGATGACCAGGGTGGGGAGCAGATAGATACGGGAGTGTTGCCAGACCTGGATCTTCCTGACTTCCGTCAGAGGCAGTGGGAGGACCCAGCTCTGGCTAGACAATATGAGAAGGTGGTACAGGTGAACAACAAGATAATAGATGAACAAGGTGTAAAAGTGTTTCCACATTTTGAACTGTTTAATGACTTTCTATATCGTGTGAATAAGGTTACACAAACAGGGGAGGTCATTCGATAGATACTAGTCCTTAAAGGGTTGATTAAAACAGTGTTTACCCTAGCCCATACTCTCCCATGGGGTGGTCATTTGGGCAGAGATAAGACCACGGACCGCATCTCGTCCCGGTTTTACTGGCCAGGCATACATGGTGACATCATGAAACTATGTGAGACATGTCCTGAATGCCAAAAAGGACAGAAGCCGGCTCCTTTGGTTCCTCTGCCCTTGGTAGCCGTCCCATTCGAGAGAATTGGGGTAGATCTGGTCGGACCTTTAGAACCCTCTGCGAAGGGACATAAATTTATACTCGTTGTTGTTGATTATGCCACCAGGTATCCTGAGGCCTTCCCTCTGAGATCAGCCACTGCTAAACAGGTTGCTCACAGGCTGTTAGAACTGTTTTCTAGGGTAGGACTTCCCCAAGTAATGTTAACTGACCAGGGAACAAATTTCATGGCAAAGTTAGTGCAGGATGTCCTGAAGTTATTGGAGATAAAATCCGTCCGGACCTCGGTCTACCATCCTCAAAATGATGGATTGGTAGAGAGGTTTAACCGTACTTTAAAAACTATGCTTAGGAAGTTTGTGGACACTCAAAAGCGAGCTTGGGACGAACTTCTCCCTTTCCTGTTGTTTTCGGTACGAGAAGATCCCCAATCATCCACAGCCTTCTCCCCGTTTGAGCTCCTATATGGACGCCAACCTCAGGGTATTCTCAACCTACTGAAGGAATCCTGGGAGGAGGAGCCCTCCCCCTCCAAGAATACCCTTCAGTATGTCATAGACCTTAGAAACCGCCTAGACATGATAGGTCGGTTTGCGAAGGAAAACCTCAAATCTGCTCAAGAACGTCAAGAGAGGCAGTACAACCAAAATGCTCGCTTGAGGGTCTTCCAACCTGGGGACCAAGTGATGCTACTACTACCGACATCAGAGATTAAACTCCTTGCGAAGTGGCAGGGTCCTTTCCAAGTTCTCCGCCGCACCAGGGAGGTGAACTATGAGATCTCTCAACCAGGGTCCAGGAAGGGTAAACAAATCTACCACGTGAACCTCCTGAAACCCTGGAAAACGATGAGATCGCTGTTCATTCACCTTCGGGAAGGAGAGACGGATTTGGGTCCAAAGCTTCCAAAGGGTAGTACGTACACTGACCATCAGGTTCCCATGGGAGAGCTGTTAACAACGGAACAAAGGTCAGACCTACTTGATGTATGTGACCAGTTCCCAGATGTTTTTTCTGAGCTGCCAGGGCAGACTGATTTAGTGTCCCATAGGATTGAGACAGAACCTGCCGTAAAAGTACGGTCCCGTCCCTATAGATTGCCAGAGGGCCGAAAAGACCTGGTAGAGAGGGAGATAATAGACATGTTGGAATTGGGCGTGATCGAGGAGTCCCACAGCGAATGGTGTAGCCCTATCGTGTTGGTCCCTAAACCAGAAGGGAAGGTGAGGTTTTGCGTGGATCTGCGAAAGGTAAATGCTGTATCCAGATTTGATGCATATCCAATGCCTAGGGTGGATAAATTGCTTGATTCGCTTGGTAAAGCAGAGTATATCTCCATCCTAGATCTCACGAAAGGATATTGGCAGATACCTCTAGCGGAAGAATCCAACTGCAAAACTGCCTTCGCCACCCCTCTCGGTTTATACCAATTCGTCACTATGCCATTTGGGTTACATGGGGCTCCAGCCACGTTCCAAAGGTTAATGGAAAAGGTACTACGACCCCATAGGGCATATGCCGCGGCCTACTTGTCTTCTATAGCAGACACTGGCAGTCTCATATAAAAAGGTTAAGGGCAGTCCTAACGTCCTTAAGAGAAGCAGGGCTCATTAAGCTGAAGCATCAGCACAAAGAAAACACTTGTGGCAACCGCTGATTGAATTCATAGCACCCACCGCCGCCACTGCTGGATCCAGACTCAGTGAGCGTGCTGTCTCCAAAGTGATGGTAGATGTCCTGACACGCAGGAAAAAGGAGAGCAATGCTCCAGAAAAACCGGGGAACAAAACTGGACGTGCTAATAAAAATAGGTTTTATTCTGGGAACCACTTAGCAACATTGTAGTCACAAAAATAGTAGTCCTCTTACATAAAGTATGTGTCTGTTAGGTAGCACTCCACGTCAGTGATAAATAAACAAGTAAAGTCCACATGTTTCACGCTCTAGGCGCTTTATCAAAGATGTAAGAGGAAACTAGCAATTCCGGGTTTGTTCCCCGTTTTTTTCTGGAGCAGTGCTCTCCTCTTCCTTGCGTGTCAGGAGATTTACCATCTAAATGTATCACCGTGCCATGCTTTTATTCTGCCCTGTGAGCGTCAACAAAACGTGGACAATATCAACACAGACGTATCACGTCAGGCACCGCGCAACACGGTAAATCGCACAATAAACATCCCTACATCGGTAATGCGATATTGTCAGCCTAAAAGAAACTTTCTTCAAATGTTTCTTAGGATGGCTTTTGGCTACAATATATGTATATTTTGATTTCATAAAGCATGATATAATATTACCAGTGTGCCGGGCACTGGACTATGTTATATACAGTATATATTTTATTATGTTTTATCCCAGTCTGCATAATATTATTTACCCCTATGACCCCTTTGACCAGTATTTGAGTATTCGTTATGTTTTCTGGTGTGCAGTAGGGTACATATTTTTGTTTTTGCATGCTCAATGGAACACAGAACAGGGCATATGCTCCTTGATAAAGCACCCAAGAGGTGCGAAACGCGTAGGAGGGTTTTTATACTTCCTTTTTTGTGATGTATCAATAAATATTTTTTTTTACTATCACATTGCCTGGCTCCCAAGGTGCTGCCAATTTTTGTATTTCTCACTTGGATCCTTTTCAACTGCGGCTTGTTACGCCTCATCCAAGAGACTCTAGGAGTGAGTAAGAATTCCTATATATTCACGGAGAAGATATCTACACTTGGTCTTCTTGAAGATTTTATATTCATCTATACCCCCAATGAGATTGCAAAACAGTGGGACACCATCTTTTCAGTCACCTTCAGGAGGGTCTTCAATTGACAAATATTTTCAAGACATCTCACTCATCTTATCTATATACCCAGTCCATGGACGAGTTCTCCTTTCCACAAAATGATTGAATTTATCCAGATCATCAAATCAGGAACTATTTGAGCACCCATTTTCCGTCTTTTGCTGCATATGTATCAAGGGAAAATGGTGCAATTGTTGGGCAAAAATGATTGCTCCAGATGTATTAAAATGGGTAAATGTTACACTGAGACATACACCCCGATATGTCTATGGTTACAGCAGCAATCCCTCCCATTTTCCCTATTGACGTTTCATTTTTCCTATATTTCACCCGGTAGGTCCTCCGGAGCTGAATTGTACTGTTCTTAGCTTAGGGGACCTTGTGGTACCCGAAGCCCTCACTGGCTTAGTTTCCGATTTTCTCTTCAAAGATGGTCCCCGTGGCCATCAAATAGGAAGCCGCAACATCCTCCCTTCGATCCTGTTGTGGCTTCCTATTGAGCCGTGGGATTTGACGACCATTTTGATTTCCTGGATTACAGCTGAAACACCGGCAACTAAACAGGTAAGTAACTCGGGAACCAGGAGCGTTCCCCGGAGAAAAACATATCGCTGTTTAGCCTCGGAGGAGCTGTAAAAAAAACAAAACAATATTAAGTAAGCGGGATTGTCGCTTTGGGTTTTGACACAATAAACATTGATATTGAATACTGTATGTGTGCATTTTGCCAGTATAACAATATGTACAGTGGCACCAACACAAAAAAAATGGCATTACAAGTTGAAATGCAAGGAGCAAATGTAACGAAGGATGCCTTGAGTCGTGACATTATGAATGTTGATCTATTGAGCAGATGCTGTTTTGCAGAATCGCTGAATCAGCTTTGGTAATATATACTTCCATTTCATATACTGTATATCTAACAAAACAACGTGCTTTTTACAGCCACAGGAATGTATCTGATTTATTATACAGCACTTGCCCCTCATCCCCTCCAATCTTGGCCTTCTCAGATCATCCTATGCAGTGGGATAAAGTTGACGCCCGGAGAAGCCTTTGAGTTGCAAGTTATTATTTTCCTCCCACACACAAACTGTAATCACTGTACACACTATCTGGTCAGTAACCTAACAACCCACAGAGAGAACACTAGCTGCACAGCACTTAGATGGAAGTGCTGTAGCCTTCTTATTTCTCACTGCTCCCATTACACTTTCACCCTTCACCTATTGCACCTGCCGCCTACCTAACCCTGCCTTGTTAGTAAGGGTAACTACAGAGACACCCCTGTAACAGCAAAACATGGAATCAAACAAAATGATACATATGTGGCCCCCTTTCGGACTACCAATTCACTTAAGGGGTTAACAGTCTTAATGGGTTACCTGTGTGCGCTCACTCAGATTACTCCCCTCCCCATCACGTGATGGGGATGACTATGCAGAAGGGATTGCCACTCCTTTGTATGTCTTGTGACCAGTGATGTCACCATAGGGAGAGAGAAGGGGATATATAGCTCCACCCAATGTTCTAGAAGCACGTTCTTCAGACTTCAGACTGGGACCTCGCTGTGAGTCCTCTAAATAGGTTTGTGTGTACAGGTGGTCCTCGCTATCCGATGGTCCATTGTCTGTCGAACGGATTATCCAATGCCAGATAATGCATTCCGCTGAACGCATTATCCGACGTCAGAACGGATTATCCGACGCTCACCTCCGCGGATTAATATTGGATCTGCAATCTGATGGCCCGATGGTTCATATATATATGAACAATGCACTCACAGGCTCTTGATTAAAGTCGGGCAAACCGATTTGTTTTGGTCCCCTTGGGGGACTTTTGTCAAGATGTATACTGAATATATATACATATATATGAATACATTTTAAATATATATATATATATATATATATATATATACAGTGGTCGACAAATCACCAACAAATCTACTCGCCGAACAAAAAAATCTACTCGCCATCTAGTACCACATGTGTGCTGCTTGGGCCAATAGGCGCTCGCCACGATGTTAAATCCACTCGCCCGGGGCGTGCAAATGAATAGGTTTGTCGAACACTGCATATATATATATATATATATATATATATATATATATATATATATATATATATATATATATATATATATATATATATATATATTTATATATATATATATATATATAAATATATATATAAAATGTAATATCTTTATTGAACATTCCACTATTATCTGTGTAACAGATAATAATACCGACAGAGTTTATCATCTCTACATCGAGCCTGATCCTGAATACTTAGTGGTCGGACGGAGCAAAGACCAACATTAACCATATATAACTTCAAATATCCATTAATTGCAAGCTCTCGTATTGATTTACATTGCTTAAGTCAATAACTAGCTCCGCATGGGGATTTATAATACACACTGTATATCAATCTATAGTGTTTATGAATCAATCCATCTGTTTAGCTTAAGTGTTTACATTAATCTCTCTGCCAATATATTTGTGCAGAACATCAGTCTATTAATCTGTCATACTGATATATTCATCAATTGAGTCTAGTGAATGGTGTATTATAACACATTAATCTATAAAAGGAATGAATACATTCAGCCTTCTATAGGTGTACAATATGGCTGCACCGCAACAGATCAATCCCCTCCCATATATTATTGACGTTACATGCGATTGTCCTGCAGCTTTTCAAAAACCTCATACATTATATTTAAATAATGTCGTACGAGCGTCTGCGGGGAGTTAATAAATAACGTCACACCGCCGAAGAGAAGTAAGATATATAACCGTTTCATTCGCTGTAATACGCCAAGAAAGGTTTCACAAGAGAAATTAAATATGAACCTAATTTGTATTTAAAAAAAAAAGCTATTTTGCATTTGCCTCTGCAAGTCCGCTCCCACATACAGTACACTGCGCTGAAGGACGGCAGCGAAGGACAGCTACTAATAGGCTCAATGGGTTAAATATACTTTAGGTGATTTTTAATTTTTTTTATTAAATTGAAATACAGGTATTTTAAATTATTTGGGAACGGTGTTGACGTTTTGTGTTAATGTTTACGTTGCTTTTTCTAGCCTCACATTAATAGAATCAGAAGTAGGTGCGTTCAAGAGCCGAGGGTGGAGGGCTAGAGGTGCTGCTCATCACGGCAGATCAGTGCTTGTGTGGGTGGGGAGGAGGGCAGGATCAGTTTAGGGGTGTGGGCCCCCAAGGGTTTGTGGCAGGTTCTGGATTTGTTAAGGGAGGTGGACGTTTGTGTTTGGATATTTCCTGCAGAGCACCATGCAGGAAATGTTTCCCACCTCCTCTGACCAGCAGTTGGGTCCTACCTTACAGTGAAGGTGTCTCTGTTGTTGTTTAGAGCACTGTACAGATAAAACAAATAGAATGCACTGGCACTCACCTTGTCTAACACAATATAGCTAGAGGTGCTACAGTATGATCCTGCATGCACACTGTATCCTGCATGCACACTGTATCCTGCATGCACACTGCATCCTGCATGCACACCACATCCTGCATGCACACCACATCCTGCATGCACACAGCATCCTGCATGCACACTGCATCCTGCATGCACACCGCATCCTGCATGCCCACCACCTCCTGCATACACACTACATCATGCATGCACACTGCGTCCTGCATGCACACCGCATCCTGCATGCCCACCACCTCCTGCATACACACTACATCGTGCATGCACACTGCATCCTGCATGCACACCGCATCCTGCATACACACTACATCATGCATGCACACTGCATCCTGCATGCACACCGCATCCTGCATACACACTACATCACGCATGCACACCGCATCCTGCATGCACACCACCAGATGCACACACACTACATCATGCATGCACACTGCATCCTGCATGCACACCGCATCCTGCATGCACACCACATCCTGCATGCACACCGCATCCTGTATGCACACCGCATCCTGCATGCACACTGCCAGAAGCACACACACCGCATCCTGCATGCACACCACATCCTGCATGCACACTGCATCCTGCATGCACACCGCATCCTGCATGCACACTGCATCCTTCATGCACACCGCATCCTGCATGTACACCGTATCCTGCATGCACACTGGATCCTGCATGCACGCTGCATCATGCATGCACACTGCATCCTGCATGCACACCGCATCCTGCATGCACACTGCCAGATGCACACACACCACATCCTGCATGCACACTGCACCTGCATGCACACCACCAGATGCACACACACACACACACACACACACACACACCGCGCCCTGCATGCACACCGCATCCTGCACACACACCGCATCCTGCATGCACACTGCCAGATGCACACACACACACACACACACACCCTGCATGCACAGCACACCGCTAGATGCACACACACCTCATCCTGAATGCACACCGCTAGATGCACACACACCGCACCCTGCATGCACACCGCATCCTGCATGCACACCACATCCTGCATGCACACCACATCCTGCATGCACACCACCAGATGCACACCACATCCTGCACACACACCGCATCCTGCATGCACACCGCACCCTGCATGCACACCGTCAGATGCACACACACTGCATCCTGCATGCACACTGCCAGATGCACACACACACCGCACCCTGCATGCACACCTCATCCTGCATGCACACCGCATCCTGCATGCACACCGCCAGATGCATAAAACTATACAACACACAAACTGGATCAGCACTCAAAAATAATACTGAAAGAATTGTCAGCAGACACACAGAGCGACGTTTCAAGGCCCCGGGCCTGAAGAAGGGGACAGGGGGCCTTGAAACGTTGTTCTATTGTGCACACATAACAGTGTGTGTCTGCTAACATTTCCTCTCCCTGTGTGTGCTGATTTTACTGTATTGCTGCTTTTTTGATACATTAAAGAAGAAACTTGGTGAGGCCAAAATCAACTCGGAATAAGCCGTTCTTTATTATTTGTGACTGCTGATTCCGTTTAGTTTTTTGTAGAGTGCTGTACAGTACGTACCAGCGGAGCGGAATTTTGGAAGCACCCTAATATTTGCTAACGTTTTCGGACCTAATATAGTTGAAGCTTTAGCTGGTTAAATCATCATCAACAGCATTGCCACATACAGTGTTACGTGCTGACTTTGTGAGTGATTCCATCTCCCTCTCTGCATACAGGTCTGATGCTGCTGAGTGATCTTGTGACTAACGATGGAAACTTGAATGTTGTTGATGTGATGGCTCATTTCTTTGGCTAATGGTAGTAATGTGATAATTACAGCTACCTTCTTGGAGTTGCATTTTTGACGTTCTTTACTTCCAATCTGGAAATGTGCTTCTGGAATTGTAGTAATAATAATAATAATAATAATAATAATAGTATTAAAGATAATAATAATAATAATAATAATAATAATAATAATAATAATAATAATAATAATAATAATAATAATAATAATAATAATAATATTTATAGGCAGACTATTACCTACCAAGAAAAAAATCTTCCATTCGACCCTTAACGTAAAAGTGTATGTCCAATGTGTGGAATAACATTCTGCTTTGTATAGCAATATGGAGTAACACAATACAACCACATCTAACTAAAGCTTTATATGATTATAATGGAGGGGACACTGATAAATGATTGGAGCACTCCTAGAATAGTTGGTCACGTTCACCCATGTCTTTTAACTAGTGACCAATAGGGACGCACATGCGCTGGGGGGGTTTCTCCTGTAAGCTACAATACTACAGTATAGTGAGTTAGAAAGCAGGTAGGACTTCACTTTGGTGTAATGGACTACATATTATGGCTGCAATCTTTGATTCCTTTGGTTTAAAGCAGTATACAATATTACAGTTCAATCTACATTAGTATATTTCTAGGTAGCAATTCCAATAGAAACATGAAAGGAAGAGCCCCTTTCTCTGTTTGAATCAGAGCATACTGGTGTTTTACAACGCCACACAGAGGAAGAGAGCAGGTTTGTGTGGTCCCCAGAGAAGCACATCCATGCAGCCTCTGGTACTTGCAGATGATTATAGCATTATTCATTCATTTTGTGAAAATGAGCCCCATCTAGTGGCAAGTTGGTTAAAGCTTCAACTGTCTTATCACCAAGCCTACTGTCCTTGAACCAGAAGGTCACTCATATTGGAATTATGGTGAAATATCATAGAGCATTTAACACCACTATTAAAGCAGCAATCCTGCTTTCCTTTTTCTATAGTTACAATATTGAAGCAGGGGGTCTCTGGAGCTGAACCGCGTTCATTTGAGGCCTGATTGCTGAGATACGCACCCCCGTAGGGGGTGCAGCTCCAACTGCGCTATATGGGGCTGTCAAAATGGTGGACTTAATGCTCCCGCGTGGCACGGGCCAATAGCAAGCTGTGACATCACTCCTTGTGGCTTCCTTTTAAACATGAAGGAGATGCCGGCGCTCCCTGTACATGTAAGTATCACGGAAAGTAGGGGCTCCCCAGAGCTTAAATTAATGGGGTTCAGCTCCGGAGACCCTCTGCGTCCCAGCTACGAGGGCAACATATAAATATAGCCTGGCCTTCGGCAGCTATTGCTAATTCTGGGCCTTTCCTCTGACAGTCCTGTTAGAACAGGCAGTGGAAAGGTTAATTCCTTCAGTTGGCCTGTTTGTGAGTTTCAGCTCTGAAGTATTGTAGCAATATTCAGAGGCGGGCCTAAGCAACCTTTGAGCATGTTAATCCAAAGGGTGGATATGGGTTGGAACACCCCTTGATGTGTGTGTGAGCCAATCTGTATCCAGCTTTGAGTTGTAATGATTCAAAGTTAGAGACACTCCCTGATGATATTCAAATTGAGACATGTCTCCAAAAATATAGTATGTCAGTTAGTTAGTAGGAGTAGGAGAGAAGAGATTGAAGAGAGGGGACAGAAAATCGTTCTCCCCCTCTTGCCCCACCTGGGTAAGGAGGGGGGGGAGGTTAAGCTGCCATGAGCAGAAATGCAGAGAGCAAGATCAGGCCTATGATGTTCTGCTGTATGCTGTGTATGCTGCTCTGAATAAAGAACCACAGAAAGAAGCTGCTGTGTGTGTATCACTGTTCCTGGTGTGAGGAGAATGGAGTGTCAGTGGGGGTCTCTCCTCTGGAGACCCCAGGGGATCCCTACTGGCTGGAGGCACTGTACCACCCAGAGAGAGCAAGGTAACCTGTCCCACACCACCTCCTGTCCCTGTCCTGGTTCTTCCCACAACACCGCGGAGCCCTCAGCCCTCCTGTTTACCAGCAGGTCACAGCACCCAGACCACTCAGAGTGACCAGAAGGAGTGTACCCCCCAATCTCATGTCAGGTGGGGTACCATAGGAGGGTTACATAAAAATAAAGGTATACATTCTAAAATTGGAGTCCATCTATCTCAAAAACAAGTACAACCGCACATTTGTTTGTACCAGTAAGAAATAAGATGTAAAATCACAGACTTTCCTAAAGGTAATAATGCAAAGGGACAAATCTAGAAATGAATTCAATATATAAACGATGAACTATGGCTCAAGGGAGGGGGGCTCAACTCCAGTCCTGAAGATCCCCCCAGGGTTTCAGGATAGTCCAGCTTCAGCTCTGATTGAGCTACCAGTGCTGACGTAGGGGCTGATTGAGTCACCTGTGCTGAAGCAGAGATTGATTGAGTCACCTGTGCTGAAGCTGGGATATCCTGAAAACCTGACCTGATGGGGGATGGGGGGCGGGGGGAGAGGGGTCTTGAGAACTGGAGTTGAACAACACTGGCTCAAAGTACTTCGCGTAGGACAGTTTTTTGCCCGAAACGCAAAGTCTCTTTCACCAAGGTGTCAGCCTGTCATTCTTCCATTATTTGTGGTAAAGTTTTTACTTTTATATTGCATTATGATATAATATGTATTAATGTTTCTATATACATAGACAATGCTGTATTGGATTCAATATTTCTTTTGAACATTTATTTAGTATCTTGGTATTTTATTGCCCATTCTTCCTTATTTTTTGTACCAGTAAGAACCATCATTATTTACCAATGTCTTCTGCGGAGTGAAGCAGTGTAAGGTAGAAACATCCCCCTACAGAATATTGTAAGCGATTCCATTAAGAGCTGAGTGGTTTATAGCAGTTCTGCATGTGTTTGAGGAATGTTATTAACCTCTCAAGTACAGAACAGAAGAAACCTTTCAGAAACTTGTATCATATTCATTTGGATTAATTAAATATACTGTATCTGCCATCTGAGAAACATGCCCGAATGCAACAATAAACTGTGATTTAAAAAAGTTCCTTTGTTCTATAACCTTTCTAGATTTACGCTATGTTGCATGCTGGTTTCACATACACTGAGGTGACTTTGCCTTTGCTGTAAATGGTACATTTGAATGTAGAGAGAGGCAAATATGAACTCTCTCCTGAGCAGTGTTGCTGAACTCTATGCACAGATCCACAAAGATCTGGTTAGTAACTTAACGGTACTGTAACCTAACTCACATTAAGACTAATGCTGTATCTTTAAAGAACCCTAACATAACGTTAGGCCAGGGGTGCGCAAACTGGGGGGCGTAAGATTTTTTTTTGGGGGGGGGGGGGGGTGCACGGTGGTTACAGAGGCCCCACACTCTTCCCCAAAGCATTTAAATGAAATGCCGGCAAGTGCACGAGGCCTCTGTAACTTACTTACCTAAGCTTCGTGTGAAGCATCGCCATGGCAACGAGGTGTCAAAAGATGGCGTGAGCACTGGGGCTGAGCAGGCAGGGGGGCGCAGTGCAGAAAGTTTGCGTACCCCTGCGTTAGGCCATGCTTTCTCCTATATAGAGTATAGTGTGTTAACTATAACAAAGCCTAGTGATAGCAAAGCAAGTATAAACCAACCTCACACTGATGATACCCATCAAGGTTGAAACATGTCTGTGAGTGGTTTGTACTTGCTTTGCTAGTCCCATGCTGTGCTTAAAAGCTGTGTGAACGGCGATACATCAGCTTAAATGGGCTCCATGTGAATGGATATTCCAGGCAAAAGGTGACACATTGTGTGCTCATTTGCATGCCATTTCCCAGAATCCCTTGCTGCAGTGGGAGCACTGTATGCAAGGTGATAATGAGTGAAAGGCAGGGTTGCAGACCTGTCTAAGACATGTGAATGTGTTCACAAGTGATAGTACCATTCCAAAAGTGCGGGGGGAAACAGTATTATGCAAGGAGAATCTTGCGTGTGCAGCCAACACAACATAGATAAACAAATTCCTCAACACACAGATCTCCTCTAGGACAGAGGTACAATGATGTAAGGTCCGTATGGCACCTGACATGTAGTTTCTCCTCTGTTCTTGGCTGTTACAACAAATGAAGAATTGCATTGTGAACGTGTGAGTAGAGCTCTACTTCGTACCTCTGTCCTTGAGGAGACCTGCGGTTTGAGGAATTTGTTTACATATACAGTATGTACAGATGTTACTGCATGTACAGCCAACGTAAGCCCCGCCACTTTGTAACACGCGTTGGGGATACTTGTTTTAGTCCTTAACCAAAAAACGTCCCGATGGATCATCTTGCACTTTTGGTAAAATCAATAAAACAACAGAAATTACTCATCATTACCCATCATTACTCATCATTATCCATCGAGTTCCGCCTCTTGCAGCGGAGGAAACAAAAGTAACACAATGAGAGTAGGGCAACTAAAAACAAATAGCCCCGTTAAACACAGAATTGTAATATGTGTCAATGATATTTTTATTGTTAATACCGATAAACGCTGAATTTTTCATGAAATGTAAACACTGAAAAAATACAAAAATAAAAACCCTTGGAACAAAAAATAAAGACTGAAACCCAGAATCCCTATATATATTATTTAAGTAATAATTTCTGAAGGACGGGGCATTACTGGCCAATAATGTCCTGGCTGGAAGAGTTGAAGGCCCGAGGCGAAGCCGAGGGACTTTAACCCAGCAAGGGCATTATTGGCCAGTAATGCCCTGTTCTGAAGTGATTATTACTAATATAGGCTAAATGTAGGCTTATTTCATAAATAAAAGACACTTTTGTATAGTTATATAGATTTTTTTATTTAATTTATTTAATTAAATTAAAATGGTAAATATATGAAAGCACCTCTATATACACTTACCCTGCAGCTATCTATATCCACACACTGCCGCCCCCTCTGTACACACACACACACACACACACACACACACACACACACACACACACACACACACACACACACACACACACACACACACACACTGCAGCTACACACACACACATACACACACACACACACACACACACACACACACACACACACACACACACACACACACACACACACATTGCAGCTACACACACATTGCAGCTACACACACACAAACTACAGCTACACACACACACACACACACACACACACTGTAGCTACACACACAAACAAACACACAAACTGCAGCTACATACATATACACACACACACACACACAAGCTGCAGCTACATACATACATATAAACACACACACACACACAAATAAACTGCAGCTACAAACCACCTGAAGACAGCCACTTGCAGCTACACAAACACTCGCTCTCGTTCCTCAACTCAAAATGAAGCAAAGTGTTCACGGAGGGAGGCGGCACGGAGGGAGGGGGAGGAGTCACTGCCTGCTGCTGCAATCTGGCCAATCCCCTGTCCTGTCTGAGAGCTGTTCCTGCCTCCTGACCAATCCCCTGCCCTGTCTCAGAACTTTTCTGAAAGCTGATTGGCTGGAAATAAACACATTGCAAGTTGCAAAAATTCCGGGCATTACTGGATAAATAATGCCTGGAATTATAACCAATCAGAGAGCAGGGATTTCAATAATGCCCGGAATTTTACAGCATTAGCCTATACATATGTATATATATATATATATAATGTTAATACACACACGCGTAAACAGTAAGATAAATAAGTTAGCTGACCACTATTCTTCGGAGATCTCTCGCAGAAAAAAGGGGGAAAAAATCAGAAAGTTTTTAGGTCAACAAAAGAAACATACAGTTCCAAAGTACTTGCCTGGCACATGTTAAAAATTATATGGATAAGGTAATGGGAAGTGTATTACCATCATTTTGCAATCTATTAGATCAAATATGTGACAAATCTAGCAGGAAAATGGCTTTTTTCCCTGATGGTCTAAACATGCCTTGTCTCCAGGATATGAGAGATAATTTATTCCTATTGACAGAGGCAGATCAGAGCTGTCAGTGGAAATGTACTCTTCTCCCTGCGTATTATTAAGAGAAATGAAAGCGTATGGACATGTTAATGTGCTCAGCAGGGATTTCCCCATCTCCGCGCCTGTCTAACGCAGTACCCACACGTCCAGGTTTATGTACGCTGCCTTTTCAAGAGTGGCATGGCATGTAAAGGGGGGAAAGAGAAGATAATAATACTTCTACCTTCTGGATGAAGGCGTGGCTCAGTGAATAAAGACACTGGGGACCTATTCTATAAGCCTCAATAAGCCACTTAAAGAGGCCTTTTCGGCCAAAATGCCTACTGCTATTCAGTAAGCCTCGATAAGTGGGCGATAAAGGCATGAATCGCCCATTTTTGCAGCCGTCCAAAACACATCGCCGGGTGAGCGGCTAGAAGCCATTTATCGGCAGGTTCTGAAACTCGTGCAATTCTAGTAGCCTCGATTAGTTTATCGAGGCTGATCGCGGCTCTAGAATGGCGATTTTCTCCCAAAATCGGCGTGAGGCTGGGGAAAGGCGGGGAGAGAGGGACTTAGAAAAAAAAATGCATTTTGTCTGCATCGGATTGATGCCGGGATTATCCGGAGCTGATAACCATTAATATCAGCTCCGGAGACCCCCAGCATGAATGCCCTGCAATAAAAATGCATTTACAGGCAACTTCATTACCTTAGTGGCTAAGGTAGTGCCATGTGCCTTGTGTATTGTGGGTACAGGGGGTGGGTGAAGGTGGTATTTGGCCATTGGTGGGTGTTTAGGCCTTGTGGGGGGGGTTTGCGGGTGGAGTTAACCCCTTCATTACCTTAGTGGTTAATACTGCTAAGGTAATGAAGGGGTTAACCCCTCCCGCTACCTCCTGGTAGGCTTAAACATCCATCCTTGCGGCTACTACCCCCTTCATCCAATCCTTCTACCCGCAATAAACAAAAATACACACAACAACCATACTACCCTCCTCCTCTACACCCAACAACCCCCTCCCCCCCAACACATACAGAACAGTAATGGGCAAAATAACTATTATCCAGATAATAGCTCATTTGCCCATTCAAAATCAAACATTAGCCAGCCAGCATAAATAAAGTTAATAAAACTTGTCAATGGGCAATCACAAACATAAAGATAAATAAATACAATAAAAAAAACCTGAAAAAAGACATTTACATACATTCAATATTTTCCTTACCGTTAGAAGTCTTCACCCTCCGAATCCCGGCGTATCAGCAAGCTCTCGACCCGCTACGTCATCACCCGCAATCCATCTCCTTCCTCCTTGAAGAACAGCAGCAGGTTCCAAAATCTTCTTTCTTTGATCTTCTTTCTCCTTCTTCTACCTTAATCTGTCATTATTTTCTTCTTTTCGTTAATCTTCTTTCTTTCAGCTCAAAGCACCCCATGTTAAATCCACAACGGGTGTTGTCCCGTCATCTCCTTCAGCTAAAATGAGACAGAACTGGCCTTATATAGGGCCTGTGACGTCACATTTTAGGGCAAAGTTTTATTTACTTTATTTATGCTGGCTGGCTAATGTTTTATTTTGAATGGGCAAATTAGCTATTATCCATATCTGGATAATAGTTATTTTGCCCATTACTGTACTGTATGTGCTGGGGGTGGTGGGGTGGGAGGGGAGGGAGGTTGTTGTGGGTAGAGGAGATGGGTAGTAGTGTTGTTGTGTGTATTTTTGTTTATTGTGGGTAGAGGGATTGGGTGAAGGGGGTAGTAGCCCCAAGGATGGATGTTTAGGCCTACCGGGTAGGAGCGGGAGGAGTTAACCCCCCGCAAGGCCTAAACACCCACCAAGGGCCAAATACCACCTTCACCCACCCCCGCTACCCACAATAAACCGGACACTGGTGGTTAACCCCTTCATTGCCGTAGCTGCTAGCCGCTAGCCGCTAAGATAATGAAGCTGTTTTAATAGTTTTTTAATACTAGTGTACAGTACGTGAGCAGGGGGTCCCCGGAGCAGAACGCGTTGATTTGAGGCCCCCTGTTTCCCGAGACACAGGCCCCGTTATGGGGTGCCGGTATCTGCTATGCATTTTATTCCAACGGTCACTTGACGTGAGACATTTAAATGCATAGGAGATACCGGCACCCCATAACGGGGCCTGTATCTCAGGAAGCAGGGGGTCCCCGGACCTAAAATCAATGCGGTTCTTCTCCGATGATTCCCTGCTCTTGTACAATAGTATTAAAAGTCTGCGGTCACTGGTGCGATATGAGCAGGGAGAGGCGGCTCTCTCTGTGCAGCTCTCTATGCAGCTGGGCCAGATCGCTGCAAATTGCGTCCAATTGGGAGAAAAGTGCTGTATGAAATAAAGTTGTGTAGCGGTCATGTAAAATGGCTACAGTCATCTCTCCTGCTGACAGTAAGGCCTGGTAAGTTGTGGGCATGCCAGCAGTAATTATGGAGGTTTGCCCTCACACCCTGGTGGGGTGCCCTGTGTATGGATGGGAGTGGTCACATGCTCTGACTCCATGGTTAGTGATGTCAGAGGTGTGTCAGTTTCCAGAGTGTACATAAGGCACAGCACTGATCCAAAGTTAGTCCAGTTAGGAGTTCCTGTTGCTGTGCTGCTCTGTCAGTAAGAAGCACATGGAGATCTGCAACACTGTTGCAGTAGTCTGAATGCAGAGCTGTGAGTCTGGCAGCACAAGCAGACAGAGACAAGCTGCCTGAGAGAACTGTGTCCAGGGACCTGGCACAGGGCAGTGATCCCTGCGGGGATAGGGAATCCCTATCTAAGGAGAGATACACCTTTTGAGGGAAGCACAGAGACTGATCATGAGTGGCTAGATTATCTGTACTGCGTGGGGCAGCTATGCCCACCGTGACAATAAAGATGGAGCTGATCAGAGAAACCCCTGTGTGTGAGAGTCCAATGATTACACAGGAGGTTGCACCACCGAGGAGTTCCTCACCAGGATCATCCCCATGCGGACGCAGGGACCCTGATGAGGTGGAGGCGCTGCACTGGAACTAGGTGAGACTCAGCACACTACCTCAGCTGCCTGTCTGGACGGGTTCTCCCCACACACCATCATGCGGGAGACTCAGGAGTCCTGTAGCCAACAGGTGCACCATCAGGCATATCTACACTGTAATGGGGGCCGGTTAGACCACAGGGGCCAATGTGAGATTGGGTGGGTCAGGCCGGGCCAGAAAAACCGTTACATTTGGAGGCGCTGCTGAGATCAGATCTGTCATCAGGACAGGCTCTAGCTAGGCACACTGGGAAACAGGGAGAGGGTCTGCTGCCACTCTGTGCTGCGTTGGGACGGACCTAGGGGTGGTCAGGGGCTGACAGGGTATTGTCAGTTCGCAGGGACGACCTAGGGGCCTGAAAGGAGTGAGGGGTTTGGAGCCGGGCTATAGCTGACCGAGTCACCTTGAGGTAGTGCTAGTTGGTAGGATGCCAGAAGGGATAGCCTGTTAACATGGTCAGGAATCCTGGAGAGGGTCTGCGCTAGGCTGACCAAGACAGGTAGACGCCCCAAGTACTGCATGGCAGAGCCAGAGTATTCTAGCCCATTCCAGACACTTACCATAGGGAGCACAGACTGGGAGGAAGGAGTAACAGCAGACACTGAGAGAGTGAGCCTAGCCTGAGGTAGTGCAACATGAGTCCAGCCTAGATCAGGTACACATGTGGTGGTGCATCTGAGCAAATCTTTATTGTACTGGTGTGGTGGCTGCCCCGCAGAGCGGAGCCCCATGTACAGTAACAGCAGCGAGAAAATGGCGACCGCAAGAATGGAGGATCCGCGCGGTGCGGATAGTCCAAAATGGCGGACGGAGGCTAATGGAGAGAGCGCACATGGTGTGTGTGCGGGTAAAGAGGACATGGGACAATTGATGAAGCGGTACTTCAGTCTTCGTCAGGATGACAGAGAGGATCTACCTGAGTTCCTCCTGCGGATTGGAGCCGTCTTACAGGAGATGCGAAAGGGGGATCATATTAAGGCCACTGAGGTGGAGGTGTACTTTTGTGATCAAATCCTGAGAGGAGCGATACCTGACCATCCTGTTGTGGCTAAGATGCGGTGCTCCTGGATGCGGGGTGTCCCCCTGTCCTTCGGGAGGCTATTGGGTGAGATAGAGGAATATGAGGTTGCAGCTGCTGCGAATATGGATGGCAGAGCGATCCAAAATGGCGGTTCCCGCTACCCGGGGAGACCGCATGGGCCAGTTGCAGAAAATGCTGCAAATGCAAAACTTGCAGAAAGTTGTCCGGGATTGGCGCCAAAAGAAAAATTCCACCCTGCGGGGAGGTATGGCGCGAAACCTGAAGCCGCGCCCCCCAGGACTGTGAAAAGTTTAGCCCCTGTGCCGGGGCATCCAATTAACTTGTGGGACCCTCCCCAAATATTCACCAGGGGGAGGGGTCTCTATCTCTGCCAGGCAAGACCCGAGTTGTCTGAGGGAGGAGCTGGATGTGAGCTTCCTGTCCCACAGTTGCGAGCTGGTGAACAGGAGAGACCATTGTGCAAAGTGTCTCCCGTAACCAGCACAACAAAGAGCGAGATAGACATTGGGGTATATCCCTATTTATTGCCAGGAGGCTCCCTGGTAGTCAAGGCGGGAGCGGACACAGCCATGCTGACGGCTGAAGTCCCGCATACGGCCTGCAACGAACCAGTTGATCCCGGAGAATGGGGATCGCTCCTAGTGATCGCAACAGAGCCTGAAGAGAGAGGGGTCTACAACCGCGGTGAGAACCCGGAACCTCACCGTCGGTCCCCTGCGGCAGTGCCACTCCCAGAGTCGGAGTTCGGCCCCTCGAAAGAGGAACAAGCGACCCTAACGACGGTGGTGATGCGCCTACCGGCGGACCACTACAGCGGTGCTGGAAAAGAACCGGCACTTACCTGTGTCGCGGCGGAGCGGAGTCTCATGTCGCCGGTGCAGAGACAACCGGAGCGGCGGAGTCCCACGGCCGTGGTGACTTGCAGCGCGGAAGGAGGAGAGGATTCCACCGAGCCGACGGAGCGGTGAGATGCATCCTTACCCTTCCCAGGCGCCGGTGGTGGCAACGGCGGAGGAAGGCCTAGCCCAGGCCCGAGCGGAGCGGAGAGCAGAACCATCTCTTCCGGCGGCGGATGTCGTTGTGGAGGAAGAGATCCCGCATGGGGATCCATCGCGAGATGGCGGAGTATCCGGTTCCGGTGATGACGTCACTTCCGGCGGAGGTAGCAGAACGACCAGAGAGAGAACCACAACGCCTCGGCGATCGGGCAGTGCTTCCCGATCACCTGTGTCAACAAAGAGCTGGCAGGCTGTGAGGAGAGCTGAGACGGGTGAGGCCCAACCAGCGGCACGTCCGCACAATGATACGGGACTATCCGAAGGCAGAGAGCGGGTCGGAACCCCGTGGATGCCCATTTCCTGTCCCTATGCCCAAACCCATGCCCTAGATAAAGCCCCTGTCCCAGTCACCTTTTCCCGTGGGTCCACGTCCAGTTTGGGAATGTCGGGAGGGTCCCAGGGAACCGGTGAGGAACGGACTGGGGAGAGACTGAACAGCTATGCCTCTGATGGTGGGTCGAGGGGTGGAGGGCAGTTGGGAAAAGTATCCGAGTCCCGATGGGTACCTAGTGTGGCCGTAGTTAAGTCTCAGGATAGCTCCAAACAAGAGAGGTGGTCTAGGCCTCTTTCATCAAGGACCTCTGGGGTATCTTCTTGGGGGGATACAGAGGAGGGGGACTCACTAGAGTGGGGGTCTGAGGAACGTAAGGAGACCCAATGGTGGGCGGTGGGGGAATTTACACCGGCCCAGAAGAAGAGGAAGATGCAGGAACGATGGTTTCAGATATGTCAGCATAATATAGAGCCTATGGGGCCTGGGATATTATCTGACCCCGTGGACACAGACGAGCCCCTGTCATGGGTGTTGCCAGGGAGGGCAGGGAACGCAGAGCTGACTAGGAGCAGCCGGGCCGAGAGGGCTATTATAGCTAAGTACAAAGCGCCCCACAGGTTGGAGTACCTGTATGTCCCTGAACCCCTCATGGAAGGAGAAATTGAGTTTAAAATGGGTTCCACTGGTGAGGATAGGGGATATGGCACTGATGAGGAGGAAGGATCAGGGGAAGAAGATTGGGATCCTGGCGGGTTACATGAGAAGTGTCACCCAGAGGGTTACAGCATTGCTGCTTTAAGCCCAGTGGACCATGCTGTGCGCAAGCCACCGTAAGAGGGTATGGTAGTACCACTAATGGATACTCCATAAGGGAGTAACCCTGGTTGTTATACATCTATGTTAGGATGTATCTGTTATGTTATGATGAAGAGATGTACTGTAATGTTGTGACTAATTATGTGTGTTCCATTTTACAGTGCTTCCTGCAGAAAGGTGTTCAAATTTAGGTCCCAGCCGGGGTCGGTGGGATTCACCAGGGGGAGAATGTAGCGGACATGTAAAATGGCTACAGTCATCTCTCCTGCTGACAGTAAGGCCTGGTAAGTTGTGGGCATGCCAGCAGTAATTATGGAGGTTTGCCCTCACACCCTGGTGGGGTGCCCTGTGTATGGATGGGAGTGGTCACATGCTCTGACTCCATGGTTAGTGATGTCAGAGGTGTGTCAGTTTCCAGAGTGTACATAAGGCACAGCACTGATCCAAAGTTAGTCCAGTTAGGAGTTCCTGTTGCTGTGCTGCTCTGTCAGTAAGAAGCACATGGAGATCTGCAACACTGTTGCAGTAGTCTGAATGCAGAGCTGTGAGTCTGGCAGCACAAGCAGACAGAGACAAGCTGCCTGAGAGAACTGTGTCCAGGGACCTGGCACAGGGCAGTGATCCCTGCGGGGATAGGGAATCCCTATCTAAGGAGAGATACACCTTTTGAGGGAAGCACAGAGACTGATCATGAGTGGCTAGATTATCTGTACTGCGTGGGGCAGCTATGCCCACCGTGACAATAAAGATGGAGCTGATCAGAGAAACCCCTGTGTGTGAGAGTCCAATGATTACACAGGAGGTTGCACCACCGAGGAGTTCCTCACCAGGATCATCCCCATGCGGACGCAGGGACCCTGATGAGGTGGAGGCGCTGCACTGGAACTAGGTGAGACTCAGCACACTACCTCAGCTGCCTGTCTGGACGGGTTCTCCCCACACACCATCATGCGGGAGACTCAGGAGTCCTGTAGCCAACAGGTGCACCATCAGGCATATCTACACTGTAATGGGGGCCGGTTAGACCACAGGGGCCAATGTGAGATTGGGTGGGTCAGGCCGGGCCAGAAAAAACGTTACAGTTGTTATTATTAAAACAAAAGTGAGAAAAACAATGCAGATATTCCCTGCAATGGGAGGGCTTTGGAAATGGAACATCCGCAGACAGCTGCTTGGAATTTGGGAATGTAACCGCTTTTAGAAAGAAGCATAGTCACACATTTTTGTTTTTTTATTTTACAGCAAGGGTTGAGAACTTTTTACACTGAGCCCCCCTTTTATTCCGTGGTATTAGTCGGGCCCCCCCTACCTGATAATTCAAATCACATGACATTTTTCTTAATCTGTATAACATTTTTTAAACAGTAAAACATGACAAATGTTATAGGTTTGTTTTTAAATAAATCAGCATGGTAGTATAAGATAATACTGACTGCATCTTCTCTCTCCCCCTCCTCATCTTCTGTCCCCCCTCCTACTCATATCTTCTCTCCTCATCTCTCCCCATCAGCTCTCTCCCCCTCCTCCTGCTCAGCTCTCTCCCCCTCCTCCAGCTCTCTCTCCCCGTCCTCCTTCTCCTCCTCCAGCTTGCCCCCTCCAGCTCTCTCCTCCTCCAGCTCTCCCTCGCAGTTCTCTCCCCCTCCTCCATCTCTCTCTCCCCTTCCTCCTCATCCAGGCCATCCTGCTCTGTCTCCATGCAACTCCTAACTCCTCTGCCGGCTGCTTCACTCTGGCGGCTGCCGCTGCGTAATCTTTTCCCGCCGGCCTCATCTCCCCCCGCCTGCCTCTATTGCCACCCTGCTTTACTGTGTGCAACCCCCAGTTTGCGCGCCCCTGTTTACAATATATGATTCAGAGGGTTTCCCGTGTCAAACTCACCCTTGGTTCTTAGGAGATGAAGTAGCCTCTGATAAGAATAGCGCCAGACGCAAGAAATGTACAGTAGGCACCTTCCACCACTTGAACTCACCAGTAATTATTGGTTTATCACCAGTAATTATTGGCTTATCACAAGGAATTATTGGCTTATCACAAGGAATTATTGAGAGAATAAACATTGAATCCCTAATGATTCACTTCTGCTTTTAGTTATATTGAGAGTATAGAACTATAACATTTAGACATAGAACAGCCCCTCCCACTGTCCTAACCGGCATTTAATTGGCAACTTTAGTTTCAGTCGCGGATATTTGGGCATTTGATAGAGCTCTCTGTAACAAAACTCCAGAGATTACTATACGGGGGGACATCTTCCATAGAGGAGGCTTTTGAACATGGGTGGCCAACTCCAGTCCTCAAGAGCTACCAAACAGATCAGGTTTTCAGGATATCCCTGCTTCAGCACAGGTGGTGCAGTCGTTGACTGATTGAGCAACCTGTGCTGAAGCAGGGATATCCTGAAAACCTGACCTGTTGGTAGCTCTTGAGGATTGGAGTTGGCCACGCCTGATTTAGAATAAGTCCCTTCTCGAAAAAAAATAATAATAATATGTAAGAAAAAGTACTAAAAATGAGAAAAGGAAGCAGAAATTCACTATTGTAGGGGTTTAAAAATAAAAAAAAGCTTCAAATACTGGATATACATCACAGAAAATAATCACAAGGATGACCTTTCCCTGTATGGAAACGACTGCCCTCTAAGACCTTGCTCTGAGGATTATTAGGAGCCTGGTATTCAGATAAATGCCATAGCAGTTTAATATCAAATAAGACAAGGATGGAAACCATGCTCCTACACCAGTACAGTAAGGTTAAGCTACTTTATGATTTTTATATATTTTATTACCCAACTGATTTTATATTTGAAAATGGATCTACTGTAAGTAGAATACTGTATGACCCATGATGGAAGCTGATAGATAAATTAGAGCCAAATGTTAACCTTGAATGATAGGGTGCTCCCCCCCCCCCCTAGCTATGGGTAGCATTATCCAATAGTCATCACCACCAGTGTCTGGTGAAACTGGTAGAATCCTTTATTCCTACTGTAATCAGGTGACGTTTTAGCTGTTCAGCAGTGGGACCATCAATTATCTCCCTTAAATCGGGCAATGCCTCCTTGTCTCTAGCAAAGCCTGCAAGCCCTGGATTCTCCTTTGTCTTAAACAAAGGGTAGTCTACTTGGACGATAGGCATGGGCCTTTCCTTTTCTAAAAGATAGGTAGAAGGGGATTTTGTTTGTGATACCTTTGTGTTCAAACATGCACAATCTTTTTACATATTTATTTCCCATTACATAAGGCTCTTCTTGACCAATCTGTTTAAGCATGAACAGATTTTGTATCGTCCCATTTATTAACATAATGAGAACTTACAAATTAAATAGAGCTCATAAAAACGTGTGCAATGAGAGAGGGAGCTAGCCAATAGCACAGCGGCTCCTAAAACTACAAGAGTCTAAACAGGCAGAGGGGTACAGGGTAGCTATTAATGTGATCAGAAGGTCTGAAATCCAAATAAGCTCCTGAAAAAGGGAGAGACCAGAGGGAGCTTATAAACTCAGGGAAGGGTGTTGGTGAAATCCAAATGTTACCTGGACAGATTTGGTTGAACAATTCCTTATATATCAAGTCTCCCCGGGTTTAGTTTCACAAGACGTTTGAATATACTTGAATATACTCCATATGTGGTGTAGGTATCTTGGGGCTGTTTAAATGTTCAACTCAAGTGGGCTGTGACGCGGGAGATGTAAACTTTGCGGCGATACCAGCACCCAATATGAAGGCCTGTATCTCAAGAAGCATGGGGTCCCCGGACTTTAAACCAATGCAGTTCAGCTCCAGAGAACCCCTGCTTCAATACTGTGTACTAGAGATAATACTACAAACAGTGAGATCTGCTCTAAGAGCTGTGCTCGCTCTGCACAGCTCTTACAGACTGGTGGCAGCTCGTTAGGATTAATGCAGCGGAAATTAGAGATGGGCAAATATTTTTGGAGAATTTGGATCCGCCTTGGATTGGGCAGTTCCTTTGATCCGTGAATTTCTGTGGCTCACTTTCCAAAAGGGAAATCTGCAATTGCTGATTTTTTTCATTTCAGAAAGAAAGAACAACCCATTTTTGGCCACATTTTTGACAATCTGCAAACGGGTTCAGAATCCGTTTGTGGATTGTTAAAAAGAAAAAAAAATACACACAATGTTCCTTGTGGAGCACACCTGAAATACTTGTGAGAGATGCTAATAGCTAGAATAGCTACATGTTAGCAGCTCAAAAGTAGGATGTTTTGCTCACACTGCTAGAGCTGTTGTCTAGAAAAGCAGTAGTTGTGGGTTCTAGTTCTGTCGGGTCTGACACCATTCCAGTCATTAAGTTGGCGCCATAGGCTTATCAATTCTATATTGTTGGTATGGAAATCCTTTTAGAAAGTGTGGGATGGGACTTATTTAAATATACTTTGCATATCTATTAGCATATCGTACAGGTGTGCTTCTTTTTCAGCACAGGCTTGAGGGGATATATACTATATACAACTGGTGACTGCAGATAACATTAGAACTCTCTCCCCCGGGAATCCCATTCAGAAGCTGGGACCCCTGCTGCATTTAACCCTTCTGGGAAATTTACTCTCAGGTGAGCCCCAGCCGAAAGTAAATAGTGCTACATCTGTAAATAGTACTTATTATTATGAGGTTCAATAAGCATTTCTCTGATTCACTTTCTACTTTTTGACTGGATTGTAAATGACGTTTACAGCTCAAATATCTAACAAATGATCTTACTTCAGCAGGTACGGTATATGGGCTATTACAGTGACTCATTATCTGCTTTTGTTTCATTCTGGACTTTCAGGGCTTTATCATTTTGACACCTAGATATAGGAAATAACAAAAGCTCCTCTCTATAACCAAGCTGTTGAGGAATTAACCTCCCCTATCTCCCAATTAGCACTAGGGCTTTACAAAAAGATCAGTAATCAGCACATGAATGGAAAATATGAGAAATGTAAACGAAAACTAGATTTGAGATGGTATAAAATGGATTAAGAAAGGCTAAACCTTTTTAGGGTCCATGAGAGATCGCATCTTAAAATTAAGCAGACAATAGGAATTTGCATCTTTCTTTGAAATTAGTGGAGAAGTTGCATATTAACTAAGACATTTCCATTCTTTCTTATCTGCAAAATATTTCCTCTAGGAATAATAGGGATTCTGACCTCAGACAGGAATAGAATAATGTTCTAAAGTGAAGCTTTTTCGGTCTTTATGGATACACAGTCAAATTAGTGTCACAGAAGAACTACAGATGAAAATGGATGTGCTTTCAGCAGAAGCAGTGATTTTCTGTCTCTGTGATAATCTGACTCACACTGTGTTTTGCATGCCACGTCACGATTTCAACCTCTCCAAAGGGACAATATATACCTCTATAAACTGGTTCAGAGCCCGAAGACTACATGGAGCACACACTGCAAATGAGGTCAATGGAACTCTGCGTTACTTTTGTCAGGTAATGACATGTTAAGTGTTTATCTGAACTATACGATGACCTTGGAGTCAGATGATTTCACACATTTATAATGGTTTACAATTTCTCCTTTACCGGTTTTCTCACCCTTTTTATTAATAACAACATTGAAACAGCTTGCCACTGCAGAACGACTCAATGATTCTTAAAGTGGCTTTTTTGATAAGTTGAATGAATGAATATCAATGAATATGTTTTTATGTACTCTTCATTAACAGTCCCCATTAACAGATATAGGGTGCAGAGCTGCTATCTCATAAGTGGTCAAGTAGGTGATGTCCCCTGTACCAATGTGACATACATAACTTCCTTTATTGAGTGTATGACAAGATTATTAGCATTGCCCAAAATGCCTAACTGCCACAGACTCAGTAACTGGTATCACAGTTGGTATACTGTATATTGCCCTTGCTAAGCACTGGCAAGGATCTTATACCGTACCTAACTCAGAAGAGAATGGTACAGTATTGATTGTTTGAAACTCATGATTAGAGCATGTCTGTCTTTGAATAGCCTATGCTGTTCCACTGCTATTAGTTCACCTTGATTGTAAGAGTTATTGCTCAGAGAATAAAGACGCAATCTAAAAGGTGGAATGGAAATTGCCTTGATATCACCATTATTGTTTTACTGCATAAATATAGTACAACCCTTGTGCAAACACTCTCCAAAGCGCTAAGCTGAGAGCTGCCTTCTTTAATAGAATAAGGCCCTGCTGATAAAAGGCATAGTAGCACTACTTCTTACTATTATATAAAAACATACTGTCTGGAACACTTTGCACAATGTTCTGATGTTCTCTGATAGCTTAGAAAAGCATGATGCTCTGTTTACTTCCTTACACAAACATCCAGACAGAAAAGTATTGATCCGATTCCCCGAAAGCATTCTTTGTTGCAGCTCGGAGAGGTGAAAAGACACCTCTGTGCTTCTCAGCCTGCTGAAATAACAAAAACAGGGGCCAGCGTATGAAAGTGGCTATGTGACCGGAGGAGCAGTTTATTGTTTGTCTGTGCAGCGTGGAACCAAATACTGTAATAGAACTCAGAAAGAATGTTCCATTCATTGTATCAAAACCTTTTTGTGCGAGAAATAAGAAATGCTGAAAGGTGGTTACATGCACGGCTCGCGATCATTTCTCGTTTGTACTCTAATAACACTCTAAGTTCTTCAATTGGGGGTACATTATCCGACTGCATTTTGTTTTGTGGTAAAATGTACACTAATATAAATATACCTTAATCCATCAAATACATATACCATCATCCATTAATACATCAAATATGAGACCAAAGTGTACTAATGGCATTGACATGTTTAGGGTGTTAAATATGGGTGATTGAGGCATTTTTTAACAAAGTCTAACATCAAATAACATTATTTTACAATGTTACTTGTAAACATTGCGAGCTCAGACTTGTCAGGGGTATGATTTCCCCTGGCTGCTCCTTTTTATGCAATGTCACTGTGGGGTCTGTGTATTAAGGCACACGTGATGCAAATGTGGGGCTGATACCTGTGTAACCCGCCCCTCATGGTGTAGGTTACTAAAAGTATATTAGGAGTTAACAGTAGAGTAGAGGCTAAGCTCCACCCAGTGGTGACAGCAGACTGTCACAAGAGGTATAAAGGATAGGAGCAAAGGATTCTGGTGGAGATCCCTAGATAGCAAGCTAAGCTGGAGAAACCACATTGAGAAGACTCAACAGAAGGCATCAGCCAAGCTGGCAGCACTGTACCCCCTGCTGAAGACAAGGACCATGCCCATCAAAGGCAAAGTCAACGTGATCATGGCGATTATCAGACCCACCATGACGTACGCCTCTCCAGTGTGGAGCGGTTGCCACGAACGGCACAGATTATCTCTTCAAAAAGCACAGAACAAGGAGCTGCGGATTGCGTCCGACGCGCCACTTCCTACGAGAATAGCAGACCTTCACAGGGAGCTGGGCATCGAGATGCTGGACGAACATCTAAAGAAGCTCAACAAGAAATTTTAAAAAGAACTGGACCGGAATGCAAATCCGCTGATCAAGAAGCTTGCTGCGATTTCTGAAAACCCATTCGACCGCTACCCACGACCAACTCAACTGTGGTAAGTAACACAGATCAAGAAGCTTTCTAAATGTGCGACAATATACTCAACAAGAGAATTTGAAGTAATGAGGCTCAAGCCTCGGTATCCAATGTCACAACTGACAGATTGAATCTGTCAGCGAGAACAGAACCTGCATTCTGGGGAAGAGTTCCAGCATGGAAACAGAAGAGAAGTATCAGAGGTTAGAGGTAGGGAAGATGTCCCCCAAAGTATGGCCTAGATCAGGCCCCCCTTTCATTGTGTTTCAGACTGGGACAGTGCCCTTGCAGTTAGGATCCTTTAGTATGGCCATATGAAGTAAGCACGTGTCCCAAGAAGGCAGAAATGCATCAGTGGGTTAAGCAGAAGTGCTGTGTATGTCAAGGGATCAGCCATACAAGCACGTCCCCATCCACAGTGTTCAGTAACCCCTGAGGAAGTGGCAGCTCCAAAGTAGGAGTGGGGAAGTAACAGGAACGTCCCACAGACCAGGCCAGGATCTCAGCGGGGGCCCACAGTAAAAGAGACTGAAAGAATGGTGATAAGGGGGCCAGATCCACCAGATGAGTCACTAAATTAACAAGGAGATGCCCCTCCCATGTGTGTTGAGTTGACGCGCAGGAAAGATTGATTGAGCCAACTATGCTGAAGCAGGGATATCCTGAAAACCTGACCTGTTGGTGGCCGATGAGTACTGGAATTGCCACCCCGGCTCTATCCACTTCCAGTACATGCGGGTGTCACATTTCTGCCTTCTAGCAAGCTCCATTAAAGTCATCACAATATAGTGTGGTTTAAGAAAAAAGGTATTGAGAACTGTACAACATTACTAAACTAAACTGGGCAAGATACTTATATTCATGCGGATCTTTAACATATCTTCTTTATTTGCCATCACAGTTTACAAGGACACGACATTCAACATTGCAGCGCCCTGCTGTTCTGTGACAAACATTTTCCTTTACTGCGTGTCATGTGTAATGTGTAGTCTAATCAAGTCAAACTTTCCCCAACTTTGCGAACACTCAACTCACAAACATGTGGCACAAAAACTTGGTGCAAACTCGCAAATACCAGCGAACGAGACACACATTTTTTTTTTTTTACTTTTCACATCAACCAATAACCTTCACATATTGTTGCCAATTTGTGAATTGCTTACAAAAAGTCTCGGGAACTTTAGCCCAGCGATGAGGGAGAGATTGACACTTATGCAGTGAAATCGGTTTTCCTCTCATCTCAATTCTTATTTCACAGTTTTTGTCATTCTCTCCCTCAACAATTATCTCCCTATTATCACTTCTCCTGTTTGTTATGAAACTCATTGCGCACCTCTCATGCTTCATGTTCTCAATAAACCCTCTTGTGTTCTTAATGATTGTTGTTTATTTGTAAAGTGTCAACATATTCCTCAGCGTGGTATACTGGGGGTACAGAGTGATGTGTAGTCTATACTCGACATATACAGAATGACATACTGAATAAGGACAAGCAAGCACAGGTACAGAAAGCAATGCCCCTGATTCTGGGAGCTTACACTCTAGAGGCAATAAGGGACAATGTTGGAGCAAAAGGTAAAGTGGCTGCTCATTGTGGGACGGAGTAGGCCTCAGGATGGGGTATGGTCCAGCCGCACAGCTGATCCCATTAAGATTTGGGGGTGTGGATGTTGGGAGGGGTGTTAGATAAGGGGGAGTTTGGGCTTAATGGTTTGGGTTTTAATGATTGAAAATCAAAAATAATCGGATAAGGGAAAATCTCTTTTCAGTTTTAAAGAGATCACTCTCCGAACTTTATCACATTATAACAAATACGTTATTTTAGCTGTAAGAAGGCCTGCACCTTTTATTTAATATCTTATGGTATTGGATGTGCTAATTCTAATTATACACTTTATATTAATTCTTATTATAGGCTAAACAGTAGGGCATTATTGAAATGCGGCCTCCTTGGCATTAACAGTCTGTAACACCTGTCATTTTGGTACAGTAGCTTGTTCAGGGGAATTGAGCATTTCCTGATAACCAGTCTTCCAGAATGGGGGATAAAGGTGTGGGACCTGGCCAGCCACTAAAGTGGGAGAGGAGGAAGCAGGCCAGACATCCTGCTAACCACTAGAGTGGGAGGGTTGGGGAAGAACTTTCAGATAAGCTGGTCATCCTATTAAAGCTGCAGACCAAGCAATGTCCTACATGTGTTTTTTTAAGTAAGAGGAGAGAAAGAAATGCTGGGCGGGGGGAGGAGAGATGCTGGGGGAGAGGATAGAGAAAGACATGCTGGGGGGAAAGGAGAGAGATATGCTGGGGGGGGCAGAGGATAGAGAATAGAGAAAGACATGCTGGGGGAAAGGAAAGAGAAAGACATGCTGGGGGAAAGGAAAGAGAAAGACATGCTGGGGTGGAGGAGAGAAAGACATGCTGGGGGGGGGGAAGAAAGACATGCTGGGAGGAAAGGAAAGAGAAAGACATGCTGGGGAGGAGGAGAGAAAGACATGCTGGGGGGACGACGAAAGACATGCTGGGAGGAAAGGAAAGAGAAAGACATGCTGGGGAGGAGGAGAGAGACATGCTGGGGGGGGGGAGGATAGAGAATAGAGAAAGACATGCTGGGGGAAAGGAAAGAGAAAGACATGCTGGGGAGGAGGAGAGAAAGACATGCTGGGGAGGAGGAGAGAAAAACATGCTGGGAGGAAAGGAAAGAGAAAGACATGCTGGGGAGGAGGAGAGAAACACATGCTGGGGGGGGGAGAGAAAGACATGCTGGGGGAAAGGAAAGACATGCTGGGGAGGAGGAGAGAAAGACGTGCTGGGGGGGGGGGAGAGAAAGACATGCTGGGAGGAAAGGAAAGAGAAAGGCATGATGGGGAAAGGAGAGAGAGACATGCTGGGGGGGAAACGATAGATAAAGACAAGTGGGGGAGGGGGGAGAGGGAGAGACATCCTGGGGGAGAGGATAGAGAAAGACATGCTGGGGGAAAGGACAGAGAAAGATATGCTGGGGTGGAGAGAGGGAGAGACATGCTGATGGGGAGGAGAGAGACGTGCTGGAGGAGAGGATAGAGAAAGATGCTGGGGGGAGAGGGAGAGAAATGCTGGGGGGAGAAGATACAGAAAGACATGCTGGGGGGAAAGGACAGAGAAAGATATGCTGGGGTGGAGAGAGGGAGAGACATGCTGGTGGGGAGGAGAGAGACATGCTGGAGGAGAGGATAGAGAAAGATATGCTTGGGGGAGAGGGAGAGAAATGCTGGGGGGAGAAGATACAGAAAGACATGCTGGGGGGAAAGGACAGAGAAAGATATGCTGGGGGAGAGAGGGAGAGACATGCTGGGGAGAGAGGATAGAGAAAGACATGCTGTGGGGAAAATAGAGAGAAAAATATGCTGGGTTGGGGAGAGGGAGAGACATGCTGGGGGGAAATACATGAGAGGAAGGGAGAACAGATACAGAATGGGAAAAGATGGAATGACAAAGGGTGTGAGAGAGAACGACACAGGGGGAAAAAGAGAGAAAGACATTAGGGTGAGGAAAAAGCGACATTATGGGGAAAAGTAGACCAAATGCCCCATTCTTCAAATTTGTCCTGGGCCCCAACAATTCTGTTGGTTTGCCCTGATTGTCTGTGTCGGATATACTGTGCTGCTGGTCTAGCTGTGCCAGAGGTCCCACATTGTGTGATCATTCCATTACAGTGAAGAAGTTACCAACATAGTTATTTGAGTTTCCTTTACTTCAAACATTAAGGAAATCATTATAAGTCACAAGGAAAGAAAACTCATGATTTCAGGTCGCTAACCAGCACATTGATGCAAGAAGACTGGGGGGAGGGGGTGGGGGGAGAAGACATAGAGTATAGAGAAAAGATAAGAGATTGTATTAAATCTTCACTTAGCCTTCAGCCTTGAGTTCCAGCCCATTACTTAGTCTCCATGGGATATAGTGATATAGCATGCCTTATAGTAGCAAAGAATGATAAAGATATTCAAAACACTGGGGATTTTAAAGGAGCAATTCACTTACACATTTTTGTTACGTGGTCAGTCCCACTTATAGAACAAAAATATTCTTCAGGCGGCTTTAACAATATCGTTTTCTTCTTCAACAAATGTAATCATTTTTTAAACGAGCAAACATATCCCATTTCAGTTTCAGTCATATTTTGTTTCCTGGAAACTAAAGAGCCATTTTCACATGGGACCATGAAATGTCGTGGCTCCGTCATTCAACTTCTACCTCCACCTTTGGCCTCATTGTGCCCAGCCACCAGATGGCACCATGATATTGATGCACAACCACTTCCACATCAGAGGGGTCGATGGGAGAGGAAGAAGGGAATGTGTTTGTGCCACTGGAAGCTGAAAGTGGGATGTGAGTTACTTTAACATTTACAGGCGGTCCTCGGTTATTCAACGGAACCCGTTCTGGAAGTAGCGTTGGATAGTGAAACCGTTGTAAAGTGAGTCCCATATTAATCAGTCGCGGTGAGCGTTGGATAACGCATTCCGACATTGGATAACACATTCCGGCGTCGAAAAACGGCCCGTAGGATTGCATTGTAAAGTGTTGGATATGCCATTCGTTGTAAAGTGAAACGTTGGATTACGAGGACTACCTGTACTGAGTTTCTGGCTGCTTGGTTGGAATACACGTTATGGCTCCATTCAAGTGATTGGACCATAAAGGGTCATATTCACTGAGCAGTTTTACTCCACAAGACACGTTTTGTGCCAAAAGACACCCTCTAGCCCATTCACTTAAATGGGCCACGAAAGCCATATTTGCCAAGCTGTGCTGGAAAGTATATTTTTATCATAAAGTGCCAATTATGTATACAGCATTACACAAAATAGATAAGAGAATACAGGGATTGAAAATACAACATGTGCATCAGACATAAAAGCACATGATAGGAAAAGGAATCCCCTATCCCAGAGAGCTTGCACTCCAAGTGGTGTGGTGACTTGTACAGACAATAGGGCAAGGGGTAAGTGCCGTGGGTGGCATTTTCTGACCATGATGGTTGATTAGAGCGTCTGTGCCTTACATATAAACATGTTCACGATCTTCTATCAGCAGGATTCCTCTAAAATGATGAGCAAACCTCAACGTTAATTACCCACTCATGTTTTTTTATTCCCCCCTGCTTTAGTTATGCCTATAATGTTTCTCTTTTCTATTTATGTTACATTAAGAAGCACACATTTATAGTTGCTGCTAGTTTGTGGTAATGTTTTAGTTTGGTATATGTTTTGCTTGTCTCTCCTTTCTGCCTAATAGTTTAAAAACTCCAACTGTCTAAGGGGCTAATTCTATATATTGTCTAAAGTGGCCGTGTGTGATGCATTCGTCAGGAAATCTATATTGACTTCAATGTGGATTTCCGTCTACAAACAGCCCCAAAGGTCCACTTCAAGCAACATTGATTACGGCCTGATCATCCTCTCCCTCGGCACTGCAGCTCCCTCCTCAATGAGGTGCAATATATCCCTTCTTTAAAGATCTACCTGCAGATCCTTAGAGAGGGATCTTCATTTTTCCAAAACCCCAAAGCCCTCCTTCCTTCACCAATTTCTCAGCCATGCATTATACCTCCCTAAGCTCCAGTTGTTTTGCTAAATGTGTGTATGACCCTGGAAGTATTTGTGAGAAGAATTCTCCGGGTGGCCTTGCTTTCAGCTTGCCGTCTAAGTCCCTGAAAACATTTTTGAACTCTAAGTTGGTGGTGGTTCCCAATCTCTTCCAACAATCAATGTGTATTATATTGTCGTAGCAGCTATGAAACAAACTCTTTGGGGCTCATGCTCACCGTAGCAGATTAGATTTATTTGACTTCGGTGTCCAGTCGGGTGCTTGATCCCGTGAAAGAGTCCAGGTCTCCTGTGAGAATGACGTTACGAGCCCTGATTTACAGAGCGTTGTGGATCTGAGCTTTTGTTATTTTAAAATTGGGCAAAAGCATGCAATTCCAACTTTCACCACTAGGGTGTGCCTCGCCCTCTCTACTCCTTCTCCCCTCTCTCCTCTCCCTCCTCTCCCTCCTCTCCCTCCTCTCTCTCCATCAAAGCAAAGCCTAGTGATGGAATTTAATGTCTTTTAAAGTTAAAGGAACTTTTTCGGACGGTGTCTCAAAAGTTCGACTTCATTTTCGTAGCAGATTCGTACTCGGGGGGAAAAGTTTGCCCATCTCTCCCAACAACAACCATTCCCTACCAAGGTCAACTCCCTGGAACAGTTTCTCCAAGAATATATACAACGGGAAAAGAACTAAAATATACCAAATGCTAAATTATATTGAAACAAACTCTAGTTTTCTAAGTGAATCTATCTCCTACTGTTCTTAACTCAACACTTAATCTGCACTGTATCCAAACAGCTCTGCTTCACACAGTGTCTGTAACTAGGGTTGCCAGGTGTCCTGTATTGAACTGGACTGTCCTGTATTTGGACACTGTCCATTCAAAAATTCAAAGGTAATACTGGAGACGTACGTATTACCTCTCTGGACATAGTGACCTGACTGGCTTGGGGGGGGGGGCAAGGAATTTCCCTGAGCAGGGAGAGAGCAGGGCTATCGTCAGGGGGCTGGTCAGCTTTTTTCATCCTGATTGGCTGCATTACCCAGCAGCAGCCAATCAGGTGGGGGTGTCAGGAGCCTGGGGGTGGGGCCAAGGTGAGGAGGAAAAGCATGGAGCTGAGAGAGGTGTGTGTGTGTGTCTTGAGCGCTTCACACCTTTCACCATTGTGTCCAGCATTTTTGGAGAAACCACCTAGCAACCCTAACTGCAACTGTTTCTCAGAATACCTTTTCTTGGGATTTGGACTGAGGAGCATCAAAAACCTATTGAAGGTTGCAGAAAACACTTTTATGTATCAATTTATAGGCAACATGGTGATTACACAGCAGAGAATGCTAAAGTGTGGAATGTCTAACTGCAGTCCCAAATAGTGTGGGACTTAACTTAAAGAAACATTGATGCTTTGAACGCCATGAAAGCTGTAATTGCCTAGCATGAATGATGTATATATATATATTTTTATATATACCGCAGAAGGAATAAAGACCATGCTGACCTAGTTACATTTAAAACCCGAGCCCCACGTGTCCCTTATGGTGCCACAGACAGATGCTGTGAGCAGCAGAGAAAGCTCTTATGCCTTAAAAAAATACTGTCACGGGCGAGAAAAATAATGAGCAAATCAAGCAGATAAAACAGGATAATATAAACATCAGAGATTAGCATATCAAGAGCCAATAGGCAAGATTTATCACGCTAACGTCATACGCCTTAGGAGCAGATAAACTCATTTTAACATGATGGGTTGAAATTGCTTAGGTATAACTGTATTTTCAGTGATGCTATCATTTTGTTATTCATTTATTAGAATGAGAGCTGTACAAGGCATGCTTGCAAAACCTGGCTCCTGCTCTTTCTGTGTGGCAAAGCAGTGGCAGATTAAGATCCCACGGGGGCCCTTAGGCACCAAGAATTTGGGGTCCTTTCCTGGAGGCGGCTCTCCTCCTGCAGCGTCATGACGCTGCGGCGTCATGGGAAGTCACGTTGTCATGGCGTGAAGTCGAGGTGTAATTTGACATTGGTTCGCTATGACAATGTGAAGCTGCAGGAGGAGGGCCTCTCCGGGGAAGGTAAGAGACACCCCCTCTCTCTCTTACACGCACACCTTGCCTTGGATGATGTCCTGGGACTGCAGCTCAGCCCTCCAGCTCCCTCCTCTGGCCAGGTGGAAGTTTGATCCCGGCACCGACAGGAGCGCCGGGTTGCTGCATGGGGATCTGGGGAGCCAGAGAGCTGTAGCAGTGGCCCCTAACCTTGGCTACCCCTAGGTGTGCCTAGTGGGTAATTTGGCACTGTGGCAAAGGCTTCCACTGCATTACAATGCCAACCCCACACATGTACTCTAATTGGGGTTTTATATCAGTGTCTCCATGGTGTAAAATAAAATAAGTTATCTAACGCTGCGCTGACATGGGAAATATTTGAGGACTGTGTTTGTAACGGACTACGTTTCGCATGGATATGTGCTGATTACAGCTGTAGCCAGACTAAGGCTGCGTCCATAGAAGGACATGCAGCGCTGAGCCGTGCGGACACTCCGCGCTGAGCCCCTGCATCCTCAATGAGGGTGCCTTGAGAGGGGGCTCACGCGAGCGTCCGCAGGCGTTCTGAGGCGCTGGAATTTTCAGCCGACAGCCAAGCTGTTTTTCAGCGCGCTGTCGGCTGAAAACATCCAATCAGCCTGAAGCAGCGTCAACGTCACGGCGCCATGACGTCGGCGCCGTGACGTTGACGTCAGTGCGTCGCGGGCGATTGGCCCAGCGACGTCACTGCCCCGCCTCCAACCACCTCCCCCCGTCTCCCTTCGCGCTGGCTCGCCTGCAAGTCCATGGAATCGCGCTGACTTCAGCAGGCGAGCCTTAGCGTCAGCGCGCCTCCGCTCTGCTGAACCCTGTATGGCCCGGGCCTTACTCTTTACAGAACCACAGCTGACAAAGCAAAAAAAGCACGGCTCCGTCTGCCACATGTGTGCTGTGCGGGGTCCGTGCTTCCAAATTGGACAAACCCCCCGTAAGATGCATTTTTCCCTGGTTTGTACTTTAGAAGTTATGGTTACACGCAACGTATTCCCTGCTGTTCACCTCTAAGCGCTTTGTGTATTTTGCACAGATACGTTACTTGGTTGTTAGTGAAGATGCCACCTGGTGAAGATGTTTTAGTGAAATCTTTCTATTCATCACATGGGTTTGGAGAATGGTGGTAGAGGGCTTACAGGGATGATTTCATTCATTTATCGGACATTGGTCTGGACATTTTTAATATTGGTTTACAAGAAAGTATTGAAAGTGGTCTTACACTGCTGGGGGCTCTGCAGCCAATTTGCTGTTTCAAATAGCTTCGGAGTGGCGGTTATGATAACGTTTTGGTGTGATAGGTTTAAGCTCTTGGTTGGGGAGGCAGATAAATATTTGGTAAGATATTCATATATCGTTAGTTACCTTATGGCCAGAAGGCTAAGGTTGGTTTATGTTTGATTATTAAAAGATGAATGTTAAATTAGTAAAGCTGTGCCCTTTACCACCATATACTACTGTCTGGTCTCATGATGTATTTTTAGTTTAAAGGGGCCAGGCATCGTGGGCAGGACATACATTTTACAGCCACATTACATCGATTCAAATACATCCAATACCACCTTCCTCTTCGGATCACTCACTCATTATCTGCAGATGAGAACGAACACAGAGTATATTCATTTACATTCAAAGGACACACAACATTTTCAGTCAATATTACACACTATTTTGCAAATTAAGATCCATTGGAGTTTCATCGAATTTGTATTTCCTCTCGCAGTTCATTTCTGCTTTACTTTTTCCATTGATACATCCGGTGCTTTTGCACCATTCCTGCCTGATTGTTGCAGAATAGAGACTTAATATACATCGCCAAACTATGTTACTATGGCTGGAGGCTTGTTATGGTTTTTCCAAGCCTTCATTCCCCATACAGATATAGGACTACTGCTAAACTGAATGCACTAGGAATAGTGATAAAAAGAATCAGCATTACTGTAGCACCGTTTTGTTATTGTGACGTACATTTATATTGCTATGCAGTGCAAACATATATTTTCATATTTTCTATTCTATTTGGCCGTATTGGTTTCTGTGGCTGGCTAGTTTAATTCCTGTCCCAGGGATGCTTTGCTTCAGATACTCTGGACTAGGTGGCAGATAGCTGGACCATGAGTTACAAAGTGTTTCAAACACAAAAATTATTTTTGAGCTGAGGAGAACAATTTGATCATTTAAATGGGGCAGAATTATTTGAAGTCAATTTACACAATGTTTCATCTCTGTAATTATGGAAGCATGTTTCATTTAAACCAAACAGCAAAGGGAACTAGTCTGTAGCAATAAATTACAGTAATGCGTAATGCCAGGATGCTCTTTAACTCCGCTGCACAAATTCACTTACACACTTACTTCCTGTAATTATACAGGTAAATAAGAATTGTAATCAGTTAGTGTTAGGACCTGCGATATCAGGTCATGCCTTGAAGTGGCTCGCAGGCTTATAATGTTTTGGACAAAGGTTTAAACTAAATGACCCTTTTTTCAAGATATATTTTATATATATATATATATATATATATATATATATATATATATATATATATATATATATATATATATATATGTATTTCACTGTGTATTTTTGTCATATTGGATGTAGCTCTGGGCTCCCTTTGTGTTTTGGTTTTGTAGTATACAGTGTTACGCTCAGTAGCACTCCTTTTGACACTTATATACATATATATATATATATATATATTATTTTTTGTGTGTGGTAATTTGGGGGTTTATATTAGCTTACTTGGTATCTGTGTGATTAAAACTATAGACACACTGATGCACAAAAGTCCTGATACACATTCTAAACGCAGATACACCAACACATACAATGAAATACACAGATATATACAGGCTTATTTATACATGTGTATGTACTCTTACTTAAGGCTGAAATTGTGAGCTCAGACTGTTTCTTATTCTTATAAAAAATATATATTTTTGTGGTACTGCAACAATTGACAGGATACAATAATATTACAATACGTTGTACCCTGGACATGTTTGAAAACAAGAGTTACCATAAATCATGATGAGCAAATGTGTCAACGTTTGGCAAACAAAATGTCGGACAAACTTTTCTATTTTTTCGCAAACACGTGAAAGTTTCGTTATTCACAAATCACATGAAAAGCGCTAAGTCGCTATTTTGCTGTTTTTTCCCTGCATGGGTTTTTTCTTTAAGTTCTTCTTAGCGAACTTTTTACTTTTCCACTCTAGGCACATTTTTTTGCAAAATTAAGCGAGTTTTCAATTTTCACATACACGGAACAAAAATATAGAGACAGGCGAATTTTCGAGAATATAGTCTAACGTCCAACTCGCGAAGAAACGCCACTTGCACAGCGTAGTCGAACAGTGATGAAAAGTTTGCTTACTGTAGCTATAGTTACATATTCCGGCTCAGCTTTCCTTTCTAATGCAGGGTGTTAATGTTCAGGGAGGCTTAATACTACAGCAACTGTTACTTGTAACAAGATTGTAGTGGCTTTATGCTTGTGGATTTAAGGGACCTGCACAAACATTTGCACACCTGGCACAGCAGAAGAACAACACATAGGCACCCCTGTCAAACTAACACAGAGAAACTCAAAACGTGAAAGAGAAATACAGTGAAGAGACCCAGGTTTTTAATATATTCCAGGCTCTTTGTGCATTCCCTCTGAGAATCTGCAGGGATTTGAAAGCATTGCATTCCTTTTATGTTAGAAATAGCTCCGTGGTAGAAGAACGACCATATGTTTTACTGGATGTAATCACATTTTAAATCTTCCAAACAATACAAGTGAAAGCCTACGTGGAGAATCTCACTTCTTTTAATTACTCGGGTTGGCACATCATTCCTCTGAAGAGTGTTGGTGCTTCTGCGTTCTGTCAAAAGTTACAATCACAGGGCGCCGACTAAATAATTCCATGTAAGCTGTTTCCCCTTATGTTCCTGAGCTGAGGAGGAGAGGCGTAATTGGAAGAGAAAAGGGCAACTAAAAGCTGCTCAGATTCAACAGTTGTCACCAAACAGGGGCAGTTGGATTTCATACGTCTCCTGTTATTAGTGACTCGGTGGGTAATTCTATAGTTGCCCAAGCAGGCGTTTGGCCCGTTTTCGGCGCAAATACCCATAGACTTCAGTGGGATTTTCATTTGAAAACAGCCCCTTTTGGCATATATAAAATAAGGCCCTTAAAGCATCAGTCCAAGCTGCCGTTTTTTTTATTTTTTTTGGCTGTAGTATTTCATGAATAAACTCAGAAATAATATAAGAATTCCTCCGCCAATCCAGTGATCAGATCCTAAGCGCCAGAACAGCAGCGGCAAATTTGAATTTAACAAAAGATGCTCTCGGAGAAATAGCAGCGAGCCGACTTCAGAAATTTTAAGGCAAAATATTTTCTGTCCAGCTTTTTGTGGTCAAGTTCTGAAAGAGGAACGTAGCGGTCATGGCTAGGATTTCCAGCCGAATTTAGTTTGGAGCTAACGCCCGGTGAAGTGATTTCAGGACCTCCGGAAGAAAGAGAGCAGTCAGGAACTTCATGCTGATTTGAGTTCCAGGACATTTCGGGCTAAGTCCCGGTCAACCAAAGGCTTTTGTTTAACGTCTAATTCAACTAGGAAAGTCTAGCTTTGTAGCCCAGACCCCCAGTAAGTGTGTCCTTCGTATGTATTTTGTGTTCCACTGTGTGTTTGCATATTTTAGGTGAATATATCGCAATTTATTTCATTATCTCGTTTTGTTCAATGAATGATCCTGGTAAAAAGGTGTAAACTGCCTGGTCTCCCGTGACAGCCTCTAACAGGCGATCACACGTTTTTATTTTAATAACACAATATTGAAGTAGGGGGTCTCCAGAGCTGGTCTTCAGCCTCTGGGACTCCCTGCTTCCTGAGTTACAGGCCCCGGTATGGGGTTCCGGTATCTCCACCATGTATAAATGTCTTTATTAAATGTCTGTATTTATCCCACGGGCAGTACAAACGGCATGGGGTCATCCCTGAAGGTTGGAGGAAAGGAGATTTCACCAGCAACAAAGGAAAGGGTTCTTTACAGTAAACGCAATTCAAATGTGGAATGCATTACACATGGAGACTGTGATGGCAGATACAATAGATATATTCACAAAAAGGTTGGACATCTTTTTAGAAAGGAAAGGTATACAGGGATATACCAAATAAGTAAACATGGGAAGGATGTTGATCCAGGCAGCAATCTGATTGCCAATATTGGGGTCAGGAAGGAATTTATTTGTTCCCTTATAAGACATTGTTGGATAATGTGTCACTGTTGTTGTTTGCCCTTCTCTGGATCAATATATTGTAAATACAACTATAAGTTAAGTATTTGTCATCTACATTTAACATAGGTTGTTCTTTATGGACATGTCTTTTTTTCAACATCATCTATTATGAAACTATGTAATTATGTATTCTACTGCTGCAAGGGCAAACAATGTGTTTCATACTGAATGCAGTGCTTCCAGCTCACAGCTCCTTGACTGTTCAGACTTCATATTCCTCCAGTGGACTTGAACTATATCACCATTAACAAGGGGCACTGTTAAGATATTTCCATACCATATTTTCACTGCCTCCATCAAACCTCCAGTAACAAAACCCTCCAATAAACTTAATCAGTGCTTAGTTCCTTCAAATAACTCCATTTGTCTGCCACTGTACTTGAGTTGTCAGTTGCTTACTATGCACAATTGTCAGCTATTGATTCACTTTTTGGTGACCATCCCTGCAAAATCATACAGGATTAAACATAAGCAAGGCCAAGTGAATGTGAGGAGGGAAGAACATTATAGGAAGCCAACTAATTACTACCACTAGATACACAAAGACACCTACAGTAAGTGTTTGAAAAGAGAATAAGAGGTTCATGAGTATAGGAAATTATTTACGGCTCCACAGTTCAAGATATTTGTGTCCTACCATCTAACATGGACTATTGAGATGAGTGATAATTGCAATAAATAAACTAGGCATATGCATCCTCCATAAAACACAAGACACACACACTTCAGTGGCTTCTTTCAAACTTTTCTGGATGTTAATATATAGACCCCCTGGGCTGGAAGCAAGAAACACATTAGGAACTGAAAGGCCTTTGAGTGCCTAATGTGTTTCTTACTTGTAGCCCAAGGGAGATTAGAGATTATAGATTATAGATTGAGATTGAGATAGATATAGATAGATAGATAGATATAAACTTGTATAGTTACCAGAGTAGCCAGAACTGGTCCGGTGACAGAGAGACAGCACACAGTGGTATAGAAAAAACTGTATTAAAGATAACGCATGACACCAAAACCAATGCTATATATATATATATACCCTGCCTTGCGTTAGCTTAACATGACTCGCGTTACGCCGATCTCACCTTAAGGTGGCGTTCGATCTGTGTAGACACAAATATGGGGAGGGGGGTGGGGGTTTGGTGAGAGAGAATGAGAGGAGACCTATTTTAGTAGAGTACAAAGAACTATGTGTATATATGCCATCAAACCTCCCTCCAAATAACAAATGGAGAAATGCCTGTGCTCAAGAAGTAGCCCACCTTTGACTCACACCTCCTAAAAAGTTTCCATATGACCAATACTGACAAGCGTAAAGCCCATTGTGATGAGGGAGGGATACTAGCGTCAGCAACAACGGGATCAGAACCCCCAACTTCTGAAATTCAGGGCAGCAGCTCTAGCATTGAACTGTTTCTGATGCCGGATCACTCCACACTCACAGCATACGTGACCCTTTTGCCATAGGAGTAGCGCTGCGTTAACGTTACATTATTTGGTTTAGTGCGTTCAATAGGTGTTATAATTAACATCACGTTAATTTAGGCGAAATAGGTTAACGGGGCTATGTGGAACCGCGCGTTTGTGTGACAACCCTTTTAAGATGAAAAATTGGAGCCCAATGCTTTGATGCATAGGGGCAGCATGGAAATACCCCCGTTATGCACCAAAAGTGCCTGATACTGTACATACTGTATACCCGCAAATACTAAAAAAAAAGGGCTGCCCTTGGTTCAAAATACTGTAGCATCCCACTCTGTGACAGAAAAATTATATTGTCAAATAATATTTTCTGGGCTTTTTACATATGTTGCTGCAAATTTCCTTTACAAAAGTGTTAAAAACCCATCCATAAAAACGGCAGCTCTGCAATTACTGCAACTTTCTTCCCGATTCCGTATCCCTGTGTGAAACGCTATCTAGTCCCTAGCAGCAGACAGATTAGGGGTTGTTTGGTTTTGCTGTTCACAGTTAAATTAGAATGTTGCCCTATATTTAAAACGCTGCAAAACAAATGTTAAGAGCAGAGAGAAGGTGTTACACGGGTCAGCGTTTCCATTCTATGGTAATGGCAATGGATGCTTCTGCGGGGAAGTGTGACAACACATTTAAGTGGAAAGAGCTAAAAAAAATAATAATGAAGGGAATTTTAGGTAAGAAAGACCAGTATTTTATCATACTTTATGCGTCAATGTTGTCTCCTCGGTGGCAAAGGTTAGGAACGCATTGTCAGAGGGGCAAGCTCTGTCATTCATTGCTGGCTCCTCCGTCAGCAGAGGGGTTAGGTAAATGCTGGCATTGGGCACCACTAATTATCTGCTATGTCACAGCTAACCCCTGCTTCCCAAGGAGAAGATAATAGGAAGATATGAAGGACTCTAGCATCCAAGGTCATTAATCAATATGCAGTGAAACTCCTGTGCTGGAGAAGGTTTGCGTCCCGTTCATTTGAATGGAGTTGCACTGTTCACAGCACTGGGAAGTAGAGATGGGCGAATTTGCCAAAATCCATTTCCTGGATTTTCGCTGATGTTCCCCCCAAAATCCGTTCCACGGTGTAAAATCTGCAAACGGTTGTGGTCAGTTTCAATTGGCGCGGATTCATCAAAATCCGCCATTGGATGCAATCCGTCAATGGGTTGCTGGATCCGCAGATTGGATTCTACAAATCAGTCCACGGGTTGCGGAATCCGCGGAGTGTATTGGTAATAATAATTAAAAAATCCGCCAAACGCGAGTTGTCGTTTTTGAGCTTGATCCGCTGGAATCCGCCGACCAACGGGGCCGTCCAATCCGCTGCGGATCCAAATTCACAAAAAATAATTTGCCCATCTCTTCTGAGAAGCGCTTCACAACACAGAGAAAGTCAGCTCAGGATAGCAATGCCGTAATGCATGTAAGTATGTACAGTTGTACAGTATATAAGATATATTTAACACCTTCTTCAGCATAGTGATAACAGAGATTTCCCCTATCAATATCTCAACTCATTTTCCTTTGTCGATAAGAAAAATGCAAACAGCGCACCGGGGGAGGTCAATAAAATATGTGTACATTTATTGCAAAAGCGGCATAATGTCTAAACAAGGATCTGTATCAATCGGGTAATTTTCCTTTGTGTCGACTTTGTGGATAATACTGTAGCTTCTAGGTTTTAGCAAAACAAATGTACTGTGTGTCTACCTACTTTCTCCTCCTTACTTTTAGGTACAAAAAGAGTCCCTATCTACGTTGGCTGCCATATTTAGGGATTCCTGAATCAGGTCTCTACTGGGTCTACTGAATTATTTATAAAATCGCACTCTCTACAACAGTTCCTGCAAACCCTTTTGAATTTGGCCATAGGGACTATTTGATATCCAAGTCGGATGGTGATTACTTGTAGCTTCCTGATATCTATTACAATCTACCTCTGTACAGAACCATTTTGTATTGGATTGCTCCGTCACCAACTTGGAAGAGGTCCACATCAAAGAACTAAAGTCTAAAGGATCTAAACCATAAATAACATTTAATCCCATATCATTTGGATCCAAACTTCTAAAAAAAAAAAAAAAAAAAAGATAAAAGGTCTTCATCTTTACCGCTCCAGATAAAAATATAATCTATAAATATGTGCCACGATGATAAAATGATAAAATGATGCTAAGCCAAATAATACGATTCTACCAATAACCCATAGAAATATTTGTATAATTAAGTACAAATGTTGTTTTGAGCGTAGTATTATTTTCTTTACCAATATTCTTTATTTCCCTCATTTTACATGTGTATAGAAGTACTCCCTTATACACATCTATTGCATTGTATGCAATGAAAGGGGAATAATGGGGGTATAATGAGGGTATAATGGTGGTATAATGGGGTATAATGGAATACATGGAACATTCATAAGGGCTCCTGGTACTGACCTGAGGAAGAAAGCAGAGCCTTTGGAAATGCGTTGGATTTAGTGAGAACATTGCTGCCATATTCCTGTGTGGCCATAAGTGCATCTCAAGGCACCGTGGGGGTATTACACTGTTACCAGCAATGATGGAGGTGCAGTAACACAGGAGAACAACCACTACGGGGTGACACTTTCTGGACTTTAACACGATTTTCTTGACCATTTGAGCACGTGTGTAATCTGTTGAATTTACATTAGGGAAAGCAGGTGTTCACAGGGTTAGGGATGGCTGCATATAGCGGCCGTGTTAACAGTATGTCCCCCCACACACCCTGCTGTACACGTGGTAAGTTAATAAAACAGGTTTAAAGGCTGTATTGTCGAAGATGGTCTGAAATGAGCTGCCAGAGCCCCACATTTTTTATTTACCTTTATAAATAAACAGTTGCACAGTTGTCAGACTCACAGGTTAGACTTGAGGTTGCATTTCACCACTGATAACCTCAGCTGCTGTTACATTGTAACAATTTCCCAGGGCAAGCTGATTGCTGTGGTTGTGAGTAGAACCATTGGGAATATTAAACAAACACTGTAACTACTGTATGCTATGTTAACTGTTGCTGCAGCTCATATCTCCTTGATGATATACCAGCTTTAGATACCTGGTTTGTTGTTTTTGAAGATGTCTACACATCTGAGGCTTTGACATTTGTAAAATTATCCCAACATAAAAGTTATGGGGGGATAATATATAGATATTTATACACCGTCACTTATTTGTCCCATTCCACACCCTTGATGTCCCCTGGCTGCCTAGGTTGGTTTTGCACTTCAATAGAGAATAGTCTTTATGTCTCTGCGGTTTATTTTCACACCAGGTGACCTGTTTCTACCTTATCTTATCTCTCAGTCCCTCTCAACATCCATTGCAACCAGGTATCCTTCTTACAAACACTGCATATAATATTGGACTTCTGCATTTCTGCCAGACCCGATGAAGGACCCTGAGAGAGGTGGGAAAGCTTGTAGCAACACCAACTACTTGTTGCCCCAATAAAATGTATCACACCCCCTACTCCCTCTCCCTCCTTTGTTACTACATGGAAGAAAGGACCAACACGGCTACCTACACATCTTTGCCTTAAAGACTAAAGTAATTGATGATATCCTTGGGGCTCCCCCCTTCTATATTAAAACTGAAGCTTCAGCCAGTTTAGGCTTTTCCGACAAACATGGGTTGGATGGACATCTTCAATTGATCAAAAACCAGGTGGCAATCTAACTTCTTACTCATTCTAATGTATCCCGTGAGTCGAGAGATGCCCAACCGTGTCCCAACCGTGGTGGCAAACGTTTCTAAAAAAAAAACATGTAATGAGAGAGAGAATATAACAAAACAGGGTCTATGGAGGTAAAGCCTTTCTGGAGATGGGTGATCCAATTTTGAACATGGGAATAAATGAGGAATAAAATCGCAGTGAACAAGAACAAACGGGTAGGATTTTCGCAATGCTAGAAACATCAAAGTGCATGTACGATTGTTACTTCATAGGATGTGCTAGTGACATCTCCACAAGCAAATCCTTTAAATGAATTCAAATCTGTGTTAAAAAAAAAAAAACAGCTTATACAGCTCAGTGCCTGTGAATAAAATAATTGGACTTTTTTCTCTGGCTAACAAAATGAACTGCCGAAGCAACACGGAAAGCTTCATTTTACAATGTTGGGCAGGTGTCACAATAATTTAATATGTATGCTTTCAATTCCACAGGATGTGCCAGCCCAGCAAAAACATGGAAATCTATTTCCAAGATGTCAGTGTCTCTCCCTGCTTAATGATTGATGGGCACCGTCTTATCTAACATTTAATGACCTGGCTTAAAGAAAATGTCTTTAACCTGGGCTGGACATTAATTGCCTGTTAATGTCTCGGTTAGAAGTGATTATTGTTAATTGTATTGAAGGAAGGGTGTCGAACGATCAGAGCACAGGAATACTCATTAACTATGATACATTATTCATTTTCCTGTTGTACTTCTGAAGGAAACAAAGCTTTGCAAGTTGTAACAATGCGCGTGAGATGAATCTCTGATCAGAAGAGCTTGCAATTGATTATTTTTTTTTGGTCTGCAGAGCAGGAAAAGGAAGGCTTCGGTTTCTGGATGTGGACGGACATAGGAGATCAGGAAGTGACTCCCCACCTATTACAGGGCATCCCATTGACCTTAGCTTACAGTGGGTGCTGCTGAGTCACGTCTCTTGTTTAACATTGTTTCAAGTTAGGAGGGATCTTAAAGGAGCGATCCATACAATATCCTACATGTGTGGGGGGTTTTCCCCCAATAAATTAGTTCAGTAGTATTAGATAAGATAAGACTTACTAATTTTTTTCTATTCAACTCAATGCCATTTTTAATGAGTTTTAATACACGTAACATCCTTTGATTTCTATAGCAGGTTTTAGCCCACCTCCCCAGCAGTGCAAGACTTTCCTGTTTTTGATAAATTGTAGTAAATGTTCCCAGCAGTTTGAGCTGCAAACTGTAACAATAGATAATGTCACCTTAGTAATATAAGAATACATTGTAGCTGCTGAGTTACACTGACTGGAGGATTTATTGAAACGGAAAGGCGGCCATTTAGTGAACCCTGGGAAGCAGGATCTTTGCTGATCCCTCATGGGAGAACAAATCAATCGTCAGCTTAGGTAATTCGTTTTCAATAAAATCAATCAAAGTCTGCATATATTAAAACAAAAAAAAAAACAGATTTTTTTTAAGTGCTGTGCAGACTGCCTTTTAAAGCTGAAGTTCAAGCTGCTGACTTTAAAAAAAAAATCCATTCAATATGTGCATCAATACAATCTGCACACTGACAGTAATTAGCTAAGCTGCCGGTGGATCCGTTCAGTTGAAATCAATCAGTGAAGATTCAGCTCGGGGGTTCTTTAAATCACTGAGGGCTGTAGAAGACTACCCAAGAAGCAACGTTCTGTGTGGAAGATCATGTGACCAGGCAGGCACTAGATACAATTGGTGCACTGCTAGAGAGAGGGCAGGGCTACAGAGCTCAGAAGAGGAAGGGGGTGTGACTTTGTAAATGGTTGCTATAGAAACAAAAATGCGTGTTACATTATAATACATTAAAAATGCCTTAATTTTTTTTTTAATGCTACAAGTATTTTCTCATAGTACAGAATTGATTTATTTAAAAAAAAAACACATGTTGGATATTGCGAACTCCAGCTTTAAACCAGGGCAGCACCTTCCTTACCTGAAGTTCTGGAAGATTACTAACAGTTACCGCCTTTTAAATAATGAAATATCTCAGGAAGGCTAAAGACCCATGTTTAGTAAGTGGTGCTATGTCATTGGACAGCCAATGGCCAATTTAAATGAATCAGCTATAAGATGTCTCCTGGGTCTTGTAGGTGTCTTATGGCATAGCACAACTTAGTAAATATGCCCCCAAAGCTGGGATTCATCAAGCCGTGCTGCGAGGTAACGCACCCGATCCAGTCAATGTCAGTTACGTATCACTGAATAAGGGTTTAATACTCTGCAGTGCGGCTTGAAACATCCCAAAGTCTCTTACTGAAGGACTTACACTTTCCTGCTAAAGAAGATTTCCTGGTTCAGATCATCCCCCCCTAAAAAGACAGTACAGCAGATTTGCTGCTTTAAATTAGTAATCTGTGGTATTCTTATTAAAAAAACTTTCAATTAAACCTCTGAATGCTGAGAAGAATTGACTCAATTTTTGTTGAGGTAGTCATTTAAAATGGCTTTCTGCAGATGTAGCCAGACTTTTTGTCCCCAGCGCCCGGGACACTGTCTGTCGTGATCACGCTGTGGGGGGACCGTGCTTCTGAATGGGAAACCCCGTCGCAGTAATCCTTTGGGGCTGCAAGCACCCTGTTCGTGTCACCGCAAGCGGCCGCAGCCCCAAAGATCTTAAGTCTTGCTAGATCTGTATCTACAAGGATGAGATAAAAGGAACATTTTCAAGAGAGCTTTGTCCTTTCTCAAACATTCTGTGTGCATCTGTCAGTCAGTCAGCCAGCCTGTCTGTCTATATACATATAGACACTGTGTGCTCATTTGCATGTCATTTCCCAGAATCCCTTGCTGCAGTGGAAGCACTGATCTCATCAGTGTAAGGTTGGTTGTACTGGCTTTGCCATTTTCAAGCTGGGTAGGTTTACGGTACACATAATTTAAGTTATGGTTGGTGAAAAAAGTGACAAAAAACTCCACCATATAGCCACAAGTGATATTCTTTATTGGCTATATGCTAACGGTGGAGGTTTTTTGTCACCTTTTTCACCCAACATAACTTAAATAATGTGCATGGTAAACCTACTAAGCTTGAAAATTACAAAGTCAGTACAACCAACTGATGAGACCGAAAAAGGTTGAAACAGCTGTCTGTGAGTGGTTTGACTGGCTTTGCATCTAATCCCATGCTGTGCTTAAAAGCTGTGTGAACATTGAGCATTAGTTTATAAGGGTTCCATGTAAAATGGATTTCCGGCAAAAGATGACACATTGTGTGCCCATTTGCATGTAATTTTCCCAGAGTCCCTTGCTGCAGTGGAAGCACTGTGTTCTAGGTCAGGGGTTCCCCACATGCGCCCCCCTGTCTCCTCTCCCCCCTGTCTCTCAACCCCCCCCCTGTATGTTGCGGGGTCATGTGACGTCACGTTGCCATTGCAACATTATATCATTTTACGCTGGGTTGCCATGGAGACGGGTCGCTGGAAGGGAAGTAAAAGTTACAGAGGCCTCACGCGATCCCTGGCATTTATTTTAAATGCTTTCGGGGATGCGCAGGGCCTCTAACAGCCACGCTCCCGCCCCCCCCCCACTTTGCACACCCATGTGCTAGGTGATGATGGTGAAAGGAAGGGTTGCAGACCTGTCCAAGACATGTGAATGTGCTCACAAGTGATATTCTTAATTAGCTATATGATAATGGTGGATTTTGTGTCGCCTTTTTCACCCACCATAACTTATATAATGTGTGTACACACACACATGCATATGTAGAGCAAAAGAAAAATAAAGTGCATTCTCTATAATAATGAATCAAATATATATATATAGTGGTTGACAAATCACCCAAAAATCTACTCGCCGAACCAAAAAATCTACTCGCCACCTAGTCCCGCCCCCAATTCCGCCATGCTTGGGCGGCCATGAGGAGGTCGCCACGGGGTCAAATCCAGTTGCCACGGGCCTGTAGGTGAATGGATTTGTCGAACAGAAGTGGGGCTTATGCAGAGAGGTACTTAACAGAAAGGCGTAACGGCAATAAATTTGCCATAGGATTGCCTTTTAATTTCGTCCTATGCAGGGTACTCCGGTAGCCCTGTGTAAAGTAAATTGTAAATTTGCTGTGTTTCACTTGGCGTGAAACTCGGAATGCAGAGCCGCGCGGTCGTTGGCCAGCATAAAGCCAACTTTTGCTGGCGGGCAAAATTGTACACAAACGCGCCATGTAATATCCCCGATTGGCGCATACAGGCGCATCGGAGCTACTGGCATAGTGCGTGTTCTGAAAATGGCGAATTCAAGCTTCTCGCCACCCGTCTGGCTAATATTTTAGGAAATTAAATAATTAAGGCGGATTTGACTTTTCCCGCCAAGTTCTCGCCACGAACACTTTCAGAGCGGACATTTTTGCCAAAAACCTGGCGAGATTGTCCTTAACGTACGTCTCTGCATAAGCCCCAGTATGTACATGTTTAATGTTTCCAATATACTCTGACATTAATACCAGTAGATGTATTGCCTTTGAGCCCCATCTGGTGGTGAAATGTTATTATTGCACATTTAATGCATTGGTAAAGGTTCTATACTCTTTTACAACAAGGCGTAGCTCTACAAAGCATCACATTAGCACTAACAGTGTATTTTTAAAGGAGCAATCCAAGCAATATCCTAACGTAACCATGCATCTTCAAAGGAGAATAACATAACATTAAGTCGTGTATTCTCCCGTAACATAACGTTCACTATAACAGCTGTTAGTGGTAAATGACACACAAGTGATGTTATTATACTGTTGCATACCCACTAAGTGATATTAAGGCTTGATGCTAGGATTTAACGTTAGTTAGGCCCTGACTCCTAACTAAACTTGGCGTTACTCGCGCCCAGACCCTGTAATAGAGCTTCGGCAGCCTCTGGATGGGCGTGACACTACAGTAAGATATCATTTATCTAACATAGCAGTATTTCCGGCTGTTATCTTCCTTTCGTTTTGATCTTCCCTTCATGACATATTTCAGGGTCTGGATGGGAGTTAAATACTAGGACATACTTACTGTCCCGTTACTGCAGCAATAACGTCATGTTATGCCTATACTAGTGAGACGCAGAACGGCTGCTTTTGCATATAATTGGCTTTGAGGTCACGCGGGAACCTCAGGGAAAATGATGTCCGTTGCGGTGTTAGGTAACATCACGCTCTCAGCCCGGATTTAATGCAGCGATATGGATCTGGTCCACAGTAATTTTGTTCTGGTGTAGGGCTCCCTCTGCTGGTCAGCTGGGCACATTTTAAAAAGACATTCTCAGAGAGCACAGACATTGAGACATTTATTTATTAAAGAATGTTTTACCCGGAAGTAATGCAGCGAGAGTTACCTCTCGTTTTCAGGTATATCCTGGATACAGAGTTATAACAATACATGGTTACATTAAAAGAACAGAGATTATACAGTCAATTCATGCCACAAGCCAACTCTTACTGGTTTTAAGCCTCACAGCCTGCCATGGAGCCTCTCTGAGCACATCTTCTTTCAGTACTTTTCTTGATCCTGCTCAGCAGGTTGGCATATCTGGTCCCACTTGGCATATCATATAATGGATAGGCAATACAGTTAATGCACCCGGCTGGTAACAACTTTTCTGCCATTCCTAAATAATGTACGTCCCTGGTCCCTGGATAGGGTTGCCAGGCGGCTTCTCCAAAAATACTGGACTCAATGGTGAAAGGTGCGTCAGGTCACTATGTCCAGGGAGGAAAATACCGGACACAGACATGTCCAGTATTACAGTACCTCTCATTTTTTACTGGACAGAGTATCCAAATACAGGACAGTCCAGTTCAGTACCGGACACCTGGCAACCCTATGCCTGGATCACTGGTGTCCCTATAGACTGTAGTAGTGGCCCCCAAAGCCTTTGAAAATTCGGTCTTGCAGGATGTATTTTCTATCACCACTATGGGATAATTTGTGTACTCATGTTTAATATTAATATATGCTATACATTCATGTAAATATGTAGATGACCAGAGATGATTTTAAGTATGGTGGGAATGTAAATGATCATTAATGTGGCAGTGGTCCTTGATACAGTAGCAGAAGTAGTGAATGGAGGGCCCTAGTGCAAAAATATTGTTGCCCCTCTCCTCGCACGCAATTCCCATCCGTTTATGAGGATGCGTTGCACTAAAAGTTCTGTATGCAACTTTTCCGTGCTCGGAGGTGGTTGGCAGCAGCCGAGCATTGAAAAATCTCACCCCACGAATCTTTGCGTGGTTCACCATGTGGGATAGCACAGGGACAGCCAGCCCAGTGGGCTCCTTAAAATTACAGGGGCTTGGTGCCTGACACTTACAACACCAATGGTAGTTCCACCCCATGCCTCAATATGGAAAGGTATTAGAGCAACTAGTATAAGGCATTCTCACAAACGTAATTCCTATTAATAGCAGAAAATACTGCACAATAAATACAGTCAGAAAGGTGAGGCTGCTCCAGTGCGCCCGCGGATGTAGTCTGAATCAGCAAGCAGCTCTGGGCCCCTAAAATATTAGTTTACATAAATATTTATCCAAACTAAAAGAAACACTACTGGAAAACTTCACCATGAAATAAGTAGTCAAGGTGAAATCTTGTAACACAACATAACATTAGACAGAGTAGTACCATAGTATTACAAGTGGAAGGCTATCGAAATGCAAGATATTTTCAAGGAGATATACAAATTTAAATCTACATTGAGGTATGTCACGATGAATGGGTGAAATTGCGTGAGTAATACAGCAATCAATGGGCTAACATATTATATAAAAGACAATAGCACATGTTCCTGTTCTGGTGGCAGATGGGTACCAGAGACTGGTGATGGGGGTAATAAAACAATGATCAGGAGAGCAATGCTTACATTGAGGTTTTCAAAGGGACGTCATCAATTCCCGACAATCAGATCTCAAAAAGTGGACGGAAAGAACAGCATTGACTATAACTACAGTTCCAAAAAACGTACGATAATTCATCTGGTGCAATTCACAATAAAATAAGCAATAGATTTGTGACAAGCAGAAATGCACGGTTGTAATATTAAACATTAAGGAGTGTTTATGTAGCATATGTCATATCATTTGTTTCCCTCCCAATTATACGTCTTAGCAAAAATAGGTATCCAGGCGGGTAGTAAAATCATCCTAACGCAATGATGTGGGTAGCACTATTCTAGTGATTACATGGAAAGAATCATGGGGTATTTTATACTCACAGATTAATTTGGGTTTACAATCTTTCTCTCTATGCCAGGCATAAAAGCATCAAGGAAAGATTGATGAGTAGGCGATGAGACACACCCACAAATGGTTGGCCCATGTATTGGTTTATTATCAGAGGAAAAGACGTGTCTTTATAAGTTGGATTTGAGCATCTCCCGAAGGAGAATTCATCTAAGAGGGGTGTTATATCAATCATACGGGAGGTCTCATATCTTTAACTTCAAGACCTCTTTGAAAGGACTTAATATTGTACATACGTAACGTACAGTATGGTCTTTCTGTTTCATTCCCTTTAATTTTATGAAACGGTCAGCATATATACTGTAATTTGTTTGTTTTTGTAACTTTCCTTTTCTGTAAGAAGCATTGTACACTTTTTGTTATATTAAATTTAAAATGTAATAAGCACCGTCTTTGGGCTCTAATTGGACCTAATACCTTTTTGAAGAGTTTTTGGACACATTTTGCTACATTGGGTTTTTGTGTTAATTCATATTTGTTCTAATATCCAGGGGCCCCAGGGACTCCTGAGTCTAAGACCTTCAATTATTCTTGGCGGTGGCAGCATAATTGAGGTGTGGTGTGACGGATTTTGGAAAGATTCCTCATGTTTAGTGCCCTAAGGGGAGGTAAGTGAGTTATCTGGACAACTGGATGTTATTAACAAGAAAACAAATAACAGATTCTGGTCTCCTACCAACTGGGCTAATATATACTAGTGACATTTTTACATTTAGAACCTAAGTCTGTGTAACAAAGAATTCATTTGGTTGCATTTTTGGATGCTATTCACCCCTCTCACATAAACACACACATGCACACGGGTAGTGGTATACGTGACAAGATACCGCACACAGGCAGAAGTGCATTTAGGTTCATTAATAATCCTCATAGTTGCTATTTTGTTTCCTAGAACAGCACAAACTGATTCTCTTCCTTAGGCCACGCCCATGGTTATCGCGTCGCGCTCGCGATCAAAATGATGTGCCTCTACGAGGCTGTCATTAGAGTGCGCGCGACCAGGAGCGCTGTCAATGCGGGAGGAAATGAATAAAAGTGTTTTCTCGCGGGCCGGCCGGGTCACGTGAGTTGTTCACCCAATGAGGGCAAAACGTCTGTGACGTCATGGCCACGCCCCCGACACGTCCAAATAGAGGGCACAAATCACTCAAGCTTAGCGCAAAGCCACTTGGCACAGTCACACGCTCACCCATCATGGGCTCGGCCTCAGGGAGGGAGTTCTCCTCCTTGCAAGGTGACTGTGAGAAGGGGAATGGAGCGGTGCATAGGTGCATATAGGGAAGCACAGAGGCTTGCACAGGGGTGGCCAACACCACGCCTGGCTATCCTTGCTTCAGAACAGGTGGCACAATCAGTGGCTCAGTCAATGACTCTCATGCTCTCATACATTATGGATACAAATGATTTCCTTTCTACATTTGACAAAATTGAATTTCATGATGAGGATCTAGTGGTACAGTATTCCTTGCTGTTTCTTCTTTGTGTACCAGCATTCGTCATGATGGCGGCCCTGGGTTAACCTGTCACAAAGGACGTAATGTACAGAAGGACCAGCCTGTACAGAAGGACCAGCCTGTACAGAAGGACCAGCCTGTACAGAAGGACCAGCCTGTACAGATGGACCAGCCTGTACAGATGGACCAGCCTGTACAGAAGGACCAGCCTGTACAGAAGGACCAGCCTGTACAGATGGACCAGCCTGTACAGAAGGACCAGCCTGTACAGAAGGACCAGCCTGTACAGAAGGACCAGCCTGTACAGAAGGACCAGCCTGTACAGAAGGACCAGCCTGTACAGAAGGACCAGCCTGTACAGAAGGACCAGCCTGTACAGAAGGACCAGCCTCCAACTCATTTTGTGATCCTTTCACTTGTTTTTTTTTCTTTACATAAAAACGACTTTAGATTCAAACACTATTTTTATTTGTAACTACAGGGTCCCGCAAGGGGGCGTAATGTAGCGGAATCATATATAAACATATGTACGGAAATGGAGACATTATTTGTTGATTCGTCTTCATTTTATTACAATGTTGACGCAACATCGAATATGTGTTTATGGTGTGAAGGAATAATTTAGATATCTAAACACAGAGACCTCTCCCCATTTCACTTCTGTTGTGGAGTAAAGTCCCTGCCACGGGATGAAACACGTTACAGAGGTTCTTCCATGTTGATGTTTATGAACCAATAAAGTTTTTTGATACAACCATGCTTGGCTGAGACTACGGAGTGCTAGCAGTGACCGATTGGATTTTCACTTTGCCATCAAAGCTAACATTATGTTTCCAGATGGTTTGTAGTCTAAAAAGAAAGAGACGTGGACCACAGGACTTCATTGCAAGCCTACAGATAACTATTTTACTATATATTATACAGACTATTATATGTCTCTAGTCACCAACCCCAAGTTTACTGAACAGTCTTCCGTTTTCGCTGTTGTGGGTAATGAGAATTGCCTCCTAAAATTAACCCTGCTATGAATGACATGAAACATCGGTCACTAGTTTTCTTGAACGAGGGTACAACGGTTCCCCTTTTTGATGAATGTATACAGAAAGCCTATTCTAACCAAGTTCAAGAATGTAAAACAAGGGAGGTTTCTGTCCTCCTTTGAAATCTTCAATGAGTAGTGTTTTGAAACACACACACACACACACACACACACACACACACACACACACACACACACACACACACACACACACACACACACACACACACACACACACACACACACAACAAATATTGGCCTACACTTCAGGCTGATCCCCATGTAGGACATGTAAGCTATGATAAGCCCATGGTTGCTTATTAAAGGGGGAAAAATCTGAGTGACAGGTTGGTCAAAGCAGATCAACAAACAAAATATGAGCCAACACATTTTTGGAGTAAGAAAAAGCCTGCTTGGTTGTAATGTAATGGATTCTATGTTTGCAACTCACTCATTATTGGAGATACCTTCTCTTACCTCACAGACGGATATAAATACACAATTTGCCAACATATTCCATGCAAAACAACAACCCATCATTTATATCTTGAAATGTCCATGTGGTTTAGCCTATGTTAGCAAAAATACAGACAGCTCAAAACAAGATTCATGCAGCACCATAGCAATATGAAAAATGGCGAATAAACTTCAACATTACTAAGAAACTGTAAGAATTGCAAACAGACTATCTCACCCATATGCCTTTTTGGAATCGAACACGTCTCACCACTGGCGTGAGGCTTTTTGGATCATTAATTTGTAGACTCCCAAAGGACTGAACAGTGATCTACAAGGCGCTCTGTACAAGGTTTCTATGTTTCCACTTTCGGGGACATTTCTGGATCCAATTCTAGTTAATACTGTATGTATGCTTTTGTGATTTAATACAGTTGTGAAATACATTTATTCCTAGTAGTGACAATCTAGAGACTGTTGTGAAAGAAAGTAAAAAAAAGTTTTATTATTTCGCTAGAAACGTCCGTTCTACGTCTCGTTAGCATGGACGTAACCTCACATTATTGTAGCACGACAGTTATCTTCCAGTAACGGGATATTAAGTATGTCTTAGTGTTATCTTCAATCCAGGCATTGGAATATGTCATTAAATTAAGTTAGGACAGAGAAGCGGGGGAAATAGAGCCAGGAAATAATGTTACGTTAGTTAAATAGTGTGCTATAACGCCCATCCATATGCTGCGAATTGGCCCTGTATTAGTGGAAATGCAACATTATAATAACACATCACTTGCGTGTCATTTATCACTAGCGGCTGTTATATTGAACGCTATGCTACGGGCAGCGCCGGCTTGTTCTTTTGCGGGGCTCACTGCAGGGGCATTGGTGGTGCTTCTTACCTAGTGTGGCGTGACGTCTCCGCCTCAGACAACGCAGCGTCATGACATCACGGCGACATGTGACATCATGCCGCTCTGTCGCGTCACGTTGTGATGGCAACGCGACGCCACTTGACATCGCGGCACTATGATAAAGGATGAAGGTGAAGACCTGACAGATTCTTTGTAACTATTTTGCTCCATTTCTTTCTTTTTCACTCGTAATAGACCTTGATACATCCCATTATAATTATTGCCAAGACTATCTTCTACTGACACTCTCCAAATCCCCAAGAACAGCGCCACACAGTATCATCAAAGCAAAAAAACAACACCATACAGTATCAAAGCAAAAAATAGAACTGTATTCTTTAAAAAAAAATTAAGTTTTCCCCCAGTTTTGCATTTGGGAGACGACTAAATGAAAATGTCTTACTTTTTGCCCCACTTGTGCTCCACAACTGCCCTGATATATCTCCCTCTAAATACTAACTTGAAGTGATTATTGTATTTTCACAAGAGACCAATTCCTCATTAACAGAGTTGGGCAAATTATTTGCACAAGTTCGAATCCGCTGCAAATACTGTATTTATTGGTAAGCACGAATATCTGCGAAGTCATCCGAAGTCATCCGAAACCCGGACAAATCCACCATTTGAAATAAAATGCACTCAGTTTTTGGCATTATTCAAAACGTTGCAATCGAAGCGAATAAAACTAGATATCGAAGGTAACATTTGTAATTTTTTTTTGTCATTCAAAATGACATCTTTGTTGGATTGTAATGCTTTTGTGAGGAATTTTTCATGGGAAACCACGAAGACGAACATTTGCAAGTTCGCGAATCCAAACCTGCACACATTCGCCCATCCCTATTAATAACGTTGTGAACGTGCTAGGAAGAAGGCGTCTGGTGACATGGGTAAGTCACACAAACACAGCATAAACAACTGAGCCTAGTTATACCAAGCAAGCCCAATATTCTGTCTCTAGCAATGGCAGCACAGGAACCTGTTAGCAAAGGTAGTGTATTGACTATCTCTAGGGCATCCAATATATTATTTCCTCTCTGCTTACACCATTTAGGTATACATTCACTCAGGCCCTGGAGGCTGGACTTTCATCCATGTTGATGATAAACATTTATGAAAACTGCCCTCCTGAAATATGATTTTCCTTTCAGCCTACTAATAGTTTTTGCAGTCACAACATCCAGTAAAGAATAGTTTTCTAGAGTTCGTTTTATATTGTCTACCTGTTTATTTCCGTGGTTGACCTTTAGTCCGAGACTTGGAAAAAGTAAATAACTAAATAATTATTTGTTTGCTTTTTCTATAGTTAACATATCTCTACCATGTAACCCCTTAACGGTCTTCTTCCCATGCTACAGATCATCAAACTAAAAGCTTAGCATCCTATAATGATCATTCCATGTATTCTATGAGATTGATGGCCATTCTTGGTACCCTCTTCAGTTCCCTCTTGCATTGGGATGACAAGTTCTGTAAACAGTATTCAGGCTGCAGGCAGCCAGTTTGATTAATGTCCAGTATTTACACAATGCATTATTATACTGTTGTATTCTCAGTCTAATAGTATTGTTTATTCTATTTGCCCTGCTGACCACTACTGTACAGTCCTCTGTGATCTCTTTTCTGGAACATATATAGATAACCCCATGCAATCAATGCATACTACTGTGTAATGATTTTTCATTAACTAGCATTGCATTCCATTTGCCATTGAGCATGTTTGAAGATGTGACTTTTGTGCACTTCAACCCCCAACATCACCTGTAGTGAAGACACATGCACAAAGTTCCTTTATCCTTACTGCTGTGGCTCTGTCTTCTTTAGTGCTTCCTTCATATCATTATCCCCAGGTGCCAATGACTCGACTCTCCTCCAGATTTAGCAGGAGTTCTTGTTTCTGGCACAGGACTGAGCTGTGTGACTGTGGCTGCCACGGCACAGAAGGGTTATCACTATGGGGGGGTTCGATCCGGAAGCATGGACCCTCCGCAGTGCCATCACAGCAGCGCTATCTTCGGAGACATTAAGCCCTGCTACATCTGTACTTCTGAATATTTAAAGACATTTTATTGATGCCCTTCACATTGGTAGAAAGTTGTTCTTATTGGGCTGCCTGATTAGACTTACATTTAACGTTTGTGCTCCTTTCTCTTGGTCTCATTTGGACAGTCTTTCCATTCCTTTTAAATTGTTCAATTACTTAGAATAGCATGCGTTGCTTTGCAGTTACATTTAATTTTATGCTATTTAAAGTCATATTATATCCTCAATGTCCACAGAACCTGATCCCCGTTTTCCATTCGCAAAGCTGCAAAATGGTTAACGCATCATTAACTATAATTAGTTTCAAAGGGAGCAAATGGCCATTGCCAACAAGTTCACAATAGTGTGGCTCAGTATCACATTCCAAAAAGAGTCATTCCTTGTCATGGCACTTATTTGACCTTGATTGCTTGAGTAAGAGATGTGGGGTGATAACCGACAGCACGTATATAATTGCTATACTTTTCCATGTGACCAGACAGAATGAGAAATCCTCACAAACTGTACTGTACTTGATACATGGACATTGGAACCTCATTAAGACATTGAACCATAGGTAAACCAGTTTGTAGTGACTCTTGTCTTTATGTTACATATGAACAAGGCTAAAATGGATCACCATAAGAGAACCCATCGCAATATCAATAAATCCAGGGATTGCAGGACAAATGAAAGCACTTGCAGTGAATGGGGGTTATGATTTGTGAAGGAGGAGAGACCTCTTGCTACCCACACTAATGAAACAAAAAGGAAAAACTGGTGATAATTGGCTTCTTATATACAGTATGCTAATTGATGTTGTCACTATCAGTGCCCCTATGATCAACCTCAACTTTGAAGGGATCCATAAGATCTTTAAATTATCTATAAACTCATTTAATAAATAAACTTCCAGACATAGTTATTGTAACTGTGAGACCTGTTCCTCTACTATAAGTCCTCTTCGACCAGTTGCACCAGGATTGGGCAGATCAAGAATCCTGAAGTCCAGTCCTCAAGCCCCCCTAACAGGTCAGATTTTCAGGATATCGTAGTTTCAGCACAGGTAGCTCAATCAGAGGCTCAGTCTTTGACTGTGTCTCTGATTGAACCACCTGTGCTGAAGCTGGGATAATCCCAAAAAACCGACCAGTTGAGGGGGGGGAGGGGTGGGGGGGACTGGACTTGATCACCCCTGGGGTTAATCATCTTATCAACCATTAAGTTGTGCTGTATTCATGTCAATTAATAAACACGTATCCATCATAGATCAGCAGCGCCTATATATGTGTTCCACACAGGAAAAATGGGAACAAAAATGTGAATGATGACAAACCTGCAAGTGTGGCCAACACAATAGGTAAATAAACAATAGAAAGCAGCATTCCCCCTAAAAAGTGCAAAGCAGAGCTCTCCTTACAGCAGCCTTTTGCAGTCATTTCCTTGAATTTCGGAACAGTGGAAAGTGCAATGTTTCATGTCCAGCACGAACCTCTCATCAGGACCTGAAACGCTGCACCCTCCACTGTTCCGAAATACATGTGTAGCCATGTATCCCCATGGCTACTAATCTGCCCTACCTAACACCTAAGCCCTGGTACCAGTGCAGGCAGTGTTAGGTTCTTATCTATGACCTTGCTGCTGCAGCAGTAAACAACTCCCTTGAGTGACAGGGGTGGGGGGGTGGGCTAAAGGCCTGTGTACTGCCCTATCCTGTACCTTGGACCCTCCCCTTGGTACAAAAGGGGCTGCAGATCCAAATGTAGTGAGTTCCCTGTAGGGAGAGGGGAGAATGCAATGCCATTACAGTAACAGTGGTACGGTCCACTCTTACTCGAACTGTTTTTACTGAATATCCCCACCTATTTTATAATGTTAACAGATGATTTGCTAACATTTGAGAAGAAACGCACGTTAACTGGTTCCTGTTAAAGTTGAGTCAACATAAAACAGAGCAAATTATTAATAAACTATTTCACAAACTGTACAACAAAATATTACAGAAAATAGCAATGATTGCTATCTTAATAACTACTTACTAATGAAATCAGTGTTTTTCAACAGCGATGATGTGATTTGGATGCATTGTTTATGGGACTACATTACATTTTATTTTTTATTTAAAAAAAAAGCTATTTATATTTACAAATAAAACCATTCTTATAACACAGTAATTGAAAATATAATTGTAAATGTAAAATTGGAAAGTCATTGGATATATATTGGATATATTATTTTAATTTCTGGCCAGTTTCCCGTGTACTTTAATGGGCTTAACTATTGATACCAAACTGAACTGCAGGGATGTCTCAGCTAGTGGGTAGTACTGTACAAAATATGGATTTCTTGTCGTGAAAAACTCCAGAAAAATGAACTGAAACTTTAATATCCTCTAAAAAGTTTATAATGTCTGAAGACTTTCTTTTTATTTAAATGTACTACTTCAACTACTGCTAATTGAAGGACCGACCTATTTCGAAAAAAAAGGATGTATTTAATAATGTTATCATGGATCTATTATATGACTCACATGTTGTGAAGGAAATTATACTGTACAGAACCACAGTATTTCAGCATGAAGAAGAGAGATGGGAGGTTTTGAAAGCTCTGTACAATATACTTTTATCTGTAAGGAACTATTTTATTGGTCAGTTAAAAGGTAACACAACTTACTGCACAACACTTGAATATGTCTCCAAAACCAAAACATAATGTGCTTGTCATAATATCTAAATCCAGCAGATGGTAATGCTTACCTAGTTTACATAATTTGTGGTATTCAAGTTAAGAACAGGAGATCATACAGCCATCTGCTGGCAACAGGCTCAATAACAGCTTCTAAATAACCCAAGCTGAAAACATTTACTGAACATAATGTGCCCTGTTAAATACAATACCAAATCATATAGAGTTGCCGCCCAACATAATACCAATTCTCGAGTATCTTCTGTCTTCTATTGTGGGGGACTATTGATGTTACATTTGTAGCTGGGGGGTGGCGGTGGGGCCGGGGGGGGGCGGGGGGGGGGGGGGGGGGGGGCAGGGAGGGAAGTGTCGTCTTTACAATGTGTTGCTGGTGGAGATGTGCACACTTTGCACAATTTGACCATTTTACCGTTTCCCCGAAACTCCCACTTTTTCAAACGTTTACGAGCAGTTCACTAAGTAAAAGTCTCCACAGCCAGAAATGTGGATTTTGCTCCTCGCTCTTTCTATAAAACTCATAGTTCAGGCTTGATTCTGCTCTAGTGAAAATGAAAATCACAAAGGTCAAGCTAAACTGGCAAAGTTATTTTCAAAATGTCCAATTTACTACGGCTGTCAATTTCAGACAAACTTTTACGGTTACAAAATTCTAATCAGCTCTATCTGATCCGCAACTTTTTTAGTGGAAAAAAAAGTGCAATTTTGTAAGATGCGCAGGTTCGTACATCTCTATTTACTGTATGTGTCCAGTGTGTATTGCATACCTGGTGAGGCAATACTCTTTGACAAAGGGCGTTCTGCCCGAAACGCGTCAGAGTACTTGACTGTTGTTCCCTGCATACCATGGATTAAAGGTTATTTTTTTCATTTTACTGCGTGTGTTTAGCCCCCTAATTTTCACCGTTGTGCTCCGCTTCTATCCTTTGGATTACTTCATACCTGGTGAGGTGCCTACACTATAAAAGCTTTGTATTATGCACTGAATAATGAAACACATGGCATGGATGGTAGAGAAGATGTTACATTGCTGAGTGTTCCAACTTTACTGCCACATTAGTGCATCTTTGGAATGCACCTTCATGGTTTTCAATCATTAACGTACTGAAGAACACCGTTTGCAGATACAGCTGCTGCTCTTACAAAGCCAGCTTTGTATATGTACTGCACAATGGTGCAACCACAAGGGTCAAAGGAAAAAGGCTCTCAAATAAGTATTTTCATGGAAGAAGAAACGGGGACAAAGGGCCAAGCTTTGGAGAGTGTGGTAGACCTGATGAATGGAACAGCCTTCTAGCAGGTGAGTTGGACAAATACATTTTAAGAATTTACGAGTGCTAGAGATGAACACAAGTAAACCCTATGGAGTTGGAAAGCAGCTAACCAAAGAGTATATATATCATTCTGTAGAAGATAGGAAAGGTGGGCTGGTATAGCGGCCAAAGTGGCCTTTATGTGCTGACAGTTTATGTTTCTGGTCAAATAATGCACTTTCAAGGTGTAAAATAAATCCTCATTATGCTAAGTATTACTTAACCACCTGAGGGCCAAAGGATTTGTGTGGTCCAGTGCTAGTCCCCCCTCCTGAAATATGTGATCATGTGATCGTTCATTGGTCACATGATCCCAATGTCACTGTGGTGACATAAATGGAAAAGGAGGGTCCTCCTCTTTTATTCAGATCCCATTCAGAGTCCTTCTACAAAAACTGGCTAAACATAACATACAGGGTACATTACAAGGGCCTCCAGATGGGTCACACTTCTGGCCATAAGGGCACCCAAAATGTTACATCTGTTAGCTCCAAAATATGGACTTAAATATGTTGTTGTGAATTATTACCATATTTTGCACAGTGTTTTTGGAGGGACCCTCAATGACTGTAAAGTTGAGGAGATTCATCTCTCACCTCCCCTACATGTTTTCCCAGATGTGAATATTTCTACAAGAATGCTCTACAGCAAGCTGTCAGCACCACATAAAAATAAAATTGTAATATTTAAATAATAAGAATGCAAGAGCATTAAAAGCTCCATTGGCTTTCCATGCTCTGTTTTTGCTGTATAGTGATTTGCGTGTGCATGTCTAGGGTCACATAGCGAAGAAGCTATAAGTTAATATTTTACGAGCAAGCAGTAAAAAATAATCAGGACCCAGGACAGCTCTAGCTGTTGAGTCACAGCTCACTATGTTTGATTCCAAAGCATTGTGTGGGGGCTCATACACAAAGCAGCTTTAAAAATGTGGTTATCTGCCTAATGACTTCTCCTTTCAGCAAGATTGCTTCTTTCTCCTGCTGTATCCCTCCTTGTCACACATGCATGAGCACCAGCTAGTGCAGTGTCCTGGGTTTGTGGGCCAAGGGAAGGGAGTCTGCTCCCCTCATGCATGACTTTTACTAATTTGAATTCTCATAATTCATTCTTAAATTGTCCTGGGCACAGATATTTTAAGCACAATTTATTCAATTCTTGGTGCCTGGTGGATGAGGCATTTAGAGATAAAGTGACTAGCCCAAGGTCACAGGAAGTTGACACTGGGTCTCACACTTACAGTAGGCATGGGACATAGTCATTTTATCCGGGCGGAGGCGCGCTGAGGCTCAGGGAAAGCGGTGCTTTCCCTGGCCTTACACAGCGCGCCGTCCGTGGGCGTGTCGGGGGCGGGTCTGGGGGCGGGCCAGTGACGTCACAAAGCTGGTTTGCCCTCATTGGGCGAACCGCTCACGTGACCGGCCCTGCGCTCCGGCGAGCGCCAAATTTGAAACCTTCGTGAGACACGCGCTTCCTCAAGCGTGCGCGAGCCCCTGCTAAAGCCGCTCTCATTGCGGCTGCAGGGGCTCAGTGCCGAGTGTGAGCGCGGCTCAGCACGGCTCAGCCTTGCTCACACTACTATGTCCCAGGCCTAAGGCTTCCCACTTAAAGGAACATGACATGAGATTTTGTAAGGGTTAGGGGAGCGGGTAGACTGTATATAGGATATTTTTGTTGGACAGTGGTTTTAGTGGAAGAAAAGATATTTGTGAGTATACGGGATCCTCTTCTGTATTTAGGTCCGTTGGGGAATAGTACTTTTGTGGAAGTTGTATAAAAGGGGATTCCTGCTGTGTGCAGCACATTAATAGGCTGTATAGATGTGTAAGTATGCAGAAGGCAGCTGCTGAAGAGCAGAAGATATACAACTGAACTACAAATGGATAAATACCTCCCGGGGAAAAACATTATTGATTGTTCTTTACAGGCAATGTATACAATATTACGTATTGTATAATTTACAGGAAGAATGAGTCCATGACTTGCTTCATTATTTAATTTTTGGTGCCAGGGATGGGACGTGACTTGCTCAAGGTCACTGGAAGCTGGCAGTACTCTTCCTACATTGTTTCCATTACTAAAGCACTAATTTTGCTTAAATAATCCAGGCAGAAGACAGGCAAACTCTGCCTCTTGTGGGAAGTCCTAATAACTATTGGCCTCCACAATTAAAACACTTTCCTGTTCACCCAGTGCAGCATTAGATGGTTGTGCATAAGTAATAAATGTCCTTATTCTGAGGTGCTGTTCCCCACCTCTATAAGATGGGAAAGTAGTAAGTTTGCTAGCTGGTACTGATCCTGAGCTAAACTTTCTCTCGAATGCAAGAACTGTAAAGCATCCACCATACTTGAGTTTCACTCAAGTCAACATTTTATAATCCATGTATACATACCAATTCAAAGTGTTATAGGGTCTTGCACTCACCCATGAAGATTATTTTCTATATACTCTAGGTGGTGGTATGGAGAAGAAGCTTGGATCGCTGTCTTTAACAGAAAAACATTCTCATTCACACACAACAATAGTTCAAAGTGAACTGAACAGTTTCAACATTTTATTAGCAGGCAAACAGTAAAAACGCACAACGTTTCGGGGGTTATCGCCTTCGTCAGGTTACCCCTGTATTTTTGTGTGCGGTGGAGAAAATGCATTTCCATTAAAGACAACGTATACATGCAGTACAACACATCCACTGCAGGTTTTCCATGCTTCTGTAGCATATGAACAATTTTAACATTGTTCTTCCAATTTTAACTGGTTCATGTTCTAGTTGCCGCCTGTCAGAAGACCCAGGACGGACCAAAACGCTGACCAAGAATAAAATCAGTTACAATGGTAAGAGACTGTTTAGTATTGTGCTTTTAGGAATATGGATTCCAAAAAGTAGCAACTCTGCTTCACCCTCTACCTACAGGGGGCCATATTTAGTATTTGTTGCTAAGCTGCAAGATATAGCATGGCCCAGTCTAATATGTAGAAGTGTAAGGTGCCTTATGGCTCAGTACTCCTTAGTAAATAAGTATTTCCACCCACAATTCCTAAAGTCTGAGTTATATGCTCAATTTGAAAGACAATGCTAGCAGACCATGTACAAATCCAAGCCAAGGTTATTACACAACAACACATTTCCACTGGTGTGATTTCTAACCCATTGAAATGCAATTTGCAAGTCAATACAATAGAGCAGCAAATCCCACAATTTAGTGCCTTACTGCATGATGACAGGGGGCAATAACGCTGACTATGATTTGTAATGATATTACCAAGGTAATTACCCAAACCTACACTAGCTAAATAAGACGGCAAATAATGGTACCTGTATAAATGCCAAGTGAAATGAGAATTGTCTCTGAATGTCACTCCCACCACTGATACTCTCACTTTCGGCCATACAGTATATTCACTATGAAAGAGCAGATAGCCTTTATTGGTCAATAATGGCCAATCATTTCAATGGCCAATAATACAGAGTGCTATATGGATATTGGGTATGGATATTGCACTAATGGAAAAACCCGAGTGTCTCACCGAGCTATAGAATATACAGTGCTGACAAGGACTGCTCTGTTTGTACATTCAAACAGATCCATATTGAGCACAAACCAGTAAACAGAGGGTGGGAACTGTCAAGACTGATCTCCCCAAGGTGGAGTAATGTAGGTCTTGAACACACAAACAGCTGTGCCAATAAAAAGCCCATGCGGTGAGCTAAATAAGAACTACTCAGAGGAGGAGAAGCAAGCACATGGCAAGCTACCAATCACCACCCTTTGCCAGATTACAGCTCAGAAATTCTACATTGCTTTCCCAAGACACACGAAGCACGCAGACCACGGAGAGCCATGCTGTCAGTGCAATGCAAAACCACTGATATAACGAGGAAGAAGATGTTTTACAATCTGTACAAAAGAAATGCAATCACCGCAGTACAGGCAGAGACACCAGCTTTGGGTCTCTGGGAACAGGCACGATCACAGACATTTCCGTAGCACTCAGAACCCCCAATTCCACAGCATTGTGTTCTTGGACTCTTCCCAGTGCTGGAGATACGCTCTATTCACATCAAAGGGTCTAAAATATTCTCCAGCACGGGGTGAAGGCGGCTCCACAGTGTATTAATAAGGGTTGTAGTGAACAATGGAAGCATCCCAACACATCAGCCTCATTCAATATACTGTATATTGCTGAATATGGGGGTCTGGAATTAAATCTTCCTTTTAACCCCCACCTGACCTCTTTTTAACCCCAGCATATAATTGTTAACACATACTTTAACCCTCTCACTGTCAGACGGATCTGAACCTATAAGACCCTTCAACACATTTGCTCCCTTGGGACAGCGACCTCCTTCTATTGTCTCTGTATGTCTTAACATATATATATTTTTCTGTCATATAATGGCCACCCCCCCCCTCATTGTACTGCACTGTGGAATATGTTGGTGCCATACAGGTAAAAGATAATAATAATCATTTTTCGACCATCATTTACTGATGGGGTTAATCAATGCGGGACAGCTCAAACCTACTCATAAAATAACAGCCCCTGCTCCCTGCTCCTCTTTTAAAGCCAACAGGTACTTACAAATACGCACAGTACTCTGAGATGTGACACTTTATAGTGGCTATGATGGGTTATCGTATAGTGTGGGTATAGTGTGGGAGGTTATATTATGTTGTGATATACTGTACCCCTCTGCTTCAGGACTCTGATACTTCTCCTGGGTGTGGTTGGGAAATGCTGCACTTCCTGGTAAATGCAGTCTCATATAGATAGATATACACTGGCGACACACTTTATTCGAGCTCGGCTAGTCCCACGAATTCGGGTATACCCGGGTGTATTGAAGTTTGTGACTGTTTTCTGCCCGAGTGCATTGAGGTATTTTCCATGCAGGGATTGAAGCATTTTATTCCCGCTGGCTGCAATACTGCACAGTATATATATATATATACTGCATTACAATTCATGAATTTATGCCATCTGGTAGACACGCGAAGCATTGCAGCCTATTAAATCCTAATCATTATCATTTAACAGATCAGCCGCCCGTCAGCCAGGCATGAACCCAGGCTGGGAAGGCAAACGCAACGGGGCTTGTCAGAGGTGAGGAGCGGCGCATTCCAGGTATCTGCCAGGTACATACTGGGTATTTGCTCGAATAAAGTGTGTCGGTGCAGTAATAGAGCAAGAAACCTCTCCGCAGAGAAAGGGAATCAGCGGGCACTGCAGGCAAAAAGTAATGAAGGCCGGACTGTGCTAAACAAAAATGCTTTTATTAATCCATTAGCAAAAATAGGATAAAAAGAGAAACAGGATCCCCTGTGCGCTCTAACGCGTTAGTCCAGCCTTCATTACTTTTTGCCTGCAGTGCCCGCTGATTCTCTTTCTCTGCGGAGAGGTATCTTGCTCAACTACATCCACAGTCTGGAGCACGCCTATCCGGATGACTTCCTATATGGAGTAAGTGATTTTATTTCAACCTCCCAAGGGATATAGCCATTAATGCGGGGTTTATATATATATAGGGGTCCGTTTTTGGTCAGAAGATCAGCTCCGGTCAAGCCTGTCCCCATCGCTAGGCTTATCCTCTACTCGGTGTCAAGACAGGTTGTTTATAAGGTATATTACTACCCAGTTAACTCTTTTGCCTCCGGATTTGAGCCGCATCTAACATATGAACTATATTTCTTTGGAGTTATACTCTGCAGCACATGTTTGTTTTGGAGGGGCTCATACTCCCCAATTGTCCTCTTCTAGATAGATACAATATATTTTATAATAATATAATCATATGTATAATAATATAATATATTCACATACACACACACAATAAATATATATATATATATATTTATATATATATAAAGCAACTGTAAATATTCCTGTATATTCATTTGCATGTCTTAGACAGGTCTGCAACCCTGTCTTTCACCATTATCACCCAGCAAACAGCACTTCCACTGCAGCAAGGGATTCTGGGAAATGACATGCAAATGAGCACACAGTGCCACTTTTTATCTCATGCTCACTGTGAGCATGAGATAAAAAGTGGCACTGTGTGCTCATTTGCATGTCATTTCCCAGAATCCCTTGCTGCAGTGGAAGTGCTGTTTGCTGGGTGATAATGGTGAAAGACAGGGTTGCAGACCTGTCTAAGACATGCAAATGAATATACAGGAATATTTACAGTTGCTTTATGCTTTACTGTGGAGGGTTTTAGTCACTTTTTTTTACCCACCATAACCTTAATAGTCGTGGTGATTACCTACTCTTATCTCATTTGAGCAAATGTCAGCAAGCCAACCTCACACTGATGATACCCATCAAGGTTGAAACATGTCTGTGAGTGGGTTAACTGACTTTGCATCTCCCAAGTCCTTGCATAAAAGCTGTGTTTAAAGCAGCATGCATTGACTAAGGGTTGCTCATGTAATGTGAGCATGAGATAAAAAGTGGCACTGTGTGCTCATTTGCATGTCATTTCCCAGAATCCCTTGCTGCAGTGGAAGTGCTGTTTGCTGGGTGATAATGGTGAAAGACAGTTTTGCAGACCTGTCTAAGACATGCAAATGAATATACAGGAATATTTACAGTTGCTTTATGCTTTACTGTGGAGGGTTTTAGTCACTTTTTTTACCCACCATAACCTTAATAGTCGTGGTGATTGTGTGTGTGTGTGTGTATATATATATATATATATATAGACGTATATGTATATGTATATGTATATGTATATGTATATGTATGTGTGTGTAAGAAATGCAATTTAGCAATAATTATATTGTAATGGATGAATCTGTTATCAAAGGCAGAATGTTAAATTATACAGTATAATAGTCTGGACTTTCCTTCATATATATATATATATATATATATATATATATATATATATATATATATATATATATATATATATATATATATATATATATATATATATATATATAGCCCCCGTATCCCTCAGGGGATTGTCACATGCTGCGGCTTAGTCAATAGGGCGGCTGCATTTGCAATTAAGGGCTTTTCAGTGCAAGGGAGCCTGCGCTGGCAGTTCTGAATAGGGACACGTAAGAGAGGCTGCAGTTACATGTTGCTAGGGAAACCAGTGAAGCTGTGAGAGATGACAGTTTTAGACAGCTTTTAAAAAGAGTGTCAGTTGGAGCTGGGAGCTGGGGGAGTTAGGGTGTGTGTGCAGGAAGCAGTAACCCCTAGCACTAGGCCTAGTTACCCCCAGAGGTCCCAGATAAGTTACCATTCCCCAGTTTGTGGTTGCTTCAGGGACAGGCCCTATGTAAGGAGATCTGCCCCTTTAGCTATTTGGTTAAGTTAGGACACCCTCAGTGTCGAGCAGCCTGATTGCTGGGTCTGGGCTCAGACCCCTCAGTTACATAGAGACTATCTTCGTGGAGGCCCAGCCAAGCAGTGACTGTGGCCTGCCGGCTACAGGCGGATCCCCGTCAAGGTACAGACGGTGTGGAGCTGTGGTGATATTATCCACGCTGGAAGTCACCCCACGCGTAGGAGGACATCACGTCGGATCAGACAGATCCATACCGGTTGTATAGCGGTACCCGCGGGCTGGAGCCCCGGGCAGGTATCTATAAATTGTGCACCAACACGTCCAGGGATAGCGCTATCTCCATCACACATGGGTGGGTTTGGACATAAGGTACTCTGGGGAATAGTTATGTTGATGTGTGCACCCGGTGCACTTCTTTGTGTACGGCTATATGCATTATTCTGTGTGGTACAGGTACCGAAGTTATTAGTATTAGCAATAGTAAACAGTTATTAGCATACCCTCTGTGCGTGTCTTATTATTGTGGTTCCTGTAAGAGGACCATCCCACTCAGGTGGGAACCCTTACAGGTGGAGGCACTGTGTACGATGAATCAGGTAACCCCAGGCTCCCAGTAGCGGAGGTTCAGGTCTACTGTGAGCCTATCAGGTGACGCACCACACCCGGTAACACAAGTGTAGATTTCCCCACATGGTCCCCATCTGCGATAGGGGGGGGGGGAAAGGTGTTACATATATATATATTATCTGATTGTATGTTCAGATATTGAACATTGGAGAATACATTTCCATATGTATTGGAGAATTACATAGAGGATACAATACAGTTGTTCCAATATTTCTGTAGATTTTGTTACATGTGAAGTATTCGAAGTAAAAGGTCAGATCTATTCTGACAGACAGAATTGACCCAAAAGGTCAATTCGTGGTCTAAAGTTGTTGAACAGCTGTAAGTCCTAACTGGGAAAAATGCTGCCATAAGACTTTTCAATTCAGTAAGTTTGAAACTACTTTTCAATTCAGAAGTAGTTCATATGTCATCAGTAATGTAGGTGAATACCATGTTGGGATATAACATTTTAAAGGTTAAAATGGCTGACTGGGTGGGTCTTTTTGGATAAATACAGCAGTGAGCTTAGTAAGCTTTAGGAAGGAAGAAAGGCCAGAGGAAGAAAGACCAGGCCAGAGTGATAATATATATATATATATGAAGAGGAGAAAAGACATGTTAATACCTGGAGAGAATATTAACAGAAAGAAGGTTACTATGTGCAACTATTCTTAAGAATATCAACTTGAAACATCACCATCGTCATTCTTACTATTTTTGTATGTAAGTAATTATTTTCAAAATAAACGTTTTGTTTTTGTGTGCAAACGACAAGAATGCTGAATTCTGTTATGCTGAAGTAAAAATATACAAAAAAGCGAATTTAAGGACATTTAACATTGGCGAGCCAGCCTTCCGTCAGATTTTTCGTCGCATTTGGATTAGAGGGGTGTGGTCGATACATCCTGGATCCAAGATTTGAGAAAAAATTGAAACGAACCGGAGGAAAAAATAGAAGTGTCAAGTTTTTGGTAGATTTGACTACAGTTGATTAACAGATCAGAGACAGAGAACTACGTTTCACAATTCTCCTAGAGGGAGACGAACTGTTCGGGGATTGCCTTTGTCTGGTTAAGTTTCCCAAGGAAGAAGGTACATTTGCAGGACGTGCAAGGAGCATTGTCTGGAGCATTTGAATGCGCTAAATGGAATAGCGTGGTATTTCTTCAAAGAAACGTTGTGACGTTTGTGGGGAAAAATTAGAGTCTTGGAGCACAAGTTTTCAGTGAAAGAAAATACTTAACAAAACTAACAAAACGTAAGTAATGGAATTTATTAATTCATATGCAAATGACAGTAATATGATGTTAAATGTGTTACCTCATACATCTACTGACACTGAATTGTGGTATTCTCTATGGGATCAGGTGCAAATAGAAAATGAGAGCATAGATAAGAAAATACTAACTATGAATAAAGATAAGAAAAAAATAAGAAATGTCATGAAAACGATCAGTGTTTCATTTGATGGTTTTTAATGATGAGAAATCGCGTAAAATCGAAGTTGTAAAAACTGATCAATGTTCAAATTGTAACATTTTACATAAACGCATACATGAGCTAGAAAAACAAATTGAAACATCTAATTCCAAATTTGCATGCGCTGCTGGTAAAGACAAAAAGAAAAAAAATACTCAAGGGGCGTCTTTTATTCCTAGTTTTAGTGCAGACGTAGATGTGACTGACATTAGCAGCACAGAACTGACAAGGAAAAAGTTCCATGACAAAGCAGCCACACTGAATTTAAAAATTCACGAACATTTAATGAAGGTATTAAAAGGTATACCTGATTATAAAAATCACCTGGATGCATTTCATAATGCAGACATTTTTTAATCTTATACTGGTCGATTTAATTTGACTGAGGAACAGAAAAATAAGATTTACAAACTTTGGTTACCAACTCACATGATTCGAAGGTTAAAAATGCCTGTCAGCATGCCTCAAGAGGATGAGAATGGTGATTTTATACAAGGTTCTTGCATTGACAGACTTACTCATATTAATTCAGATTTCCACCGGACAGGCCATTACCGTTGATATTTTGGAAAATCTTAAACCCCAAATTACAGAGGATACTTTTGAGTTTATGTTAAAAATTCCAGACTGCATACAAATGACTGTTTTCTGATCAAGATTCTGAAGAAAAAATGATTAGAGCATTTGTAAAAAAAAATTAATTTTTAGATCCAGTAACATTAGCAATTGCTTCTGAGAAAGAATCATTAGAAGTTGCTGCTCTTTTTATTGATAATATTAGACGTCAGCTTTTGCAGAATAATCCCAGACTTAAAATCTCAGAAGTTGTTAATGATAGAAATGCCTTTCATGACACTCAAAAGGTTAAAAGCTCTTGGAACAGACAGAATGACAGGAGTGACAACTACAGAACAGACAAGCCTTTGCGGCTGCAAGGTTTAAAATGTTTTCATTGCGGAGAAGTAGTGCATTATAGAAGAAATTGTGATGAATTCTTAGATCTACAAAAAAGTTTGCGGAAAGAGAATGTATTTGTTCAGCCCACAGCTCCTAAGCAAACACTGGATGCTCGCCTTGTAAAAAAAATTACAGAAATCATGGCTAGTTACACAGACACTAATGATCTCACACACAAACAGGTTTGTAACATAACTCACAAAGACGAAAGAGTTAATTCATCCTGACTAGATTATTTGAAACCACGTCCTTTTGAAGTAACCCCAGTAACTTTGGATAAAGAAGGAACCTTAGGGGGGTTTGATACAGAGTTTTTAATAGATACCGGGGCACAGTTAAGTGTAACAAAAGAAAAGTTACCAATGTTGCCAGGAACACCTCTTTGTAATATTGTGGATTTAGGCAATAAGGTAATTTGGAAAGATTCTAAAGGCAGAAAGCCTGCGTTAATTAATACTTCTGAATACGGTAACGAGAGAAGTGTTTGTCCACTTGAAATGGTCACTAGTGAGTTTCAATTACCTGAAATCAGTGATAATTTTTGTCTCAAGCAGATTGTGCAAATTTTGCCAAAATTGTGGGCACATGATAAAAATGATTGTGGCAGATTTAAAGATGTGATGGTTAATATGAAGGGACAGGATGTTCCATCTCAATGTCAGTACAGATTGCCAGAAGAAGCAATGGGTTCAGTTGCAGATATAATTCCAACACTTAAGAAAGATTTCCAAATAACACAAAAAACAGGACAGGATTTTCTCACAGAAGGAAATGCAATAGTTGATTCCTTGGCTAAGGAAGAGGTTTTAACAGAAGAGAATGTAGTGCTTACAGAGACTAGTGCCACAGCAACAGTTAGACACAAAGATACGCAATTCGTTTCCTTTACAGAGAAAAAGGCAAAGGATACGTCCATTGCTATTTCCCGGGTTGATTTAAAGCCTTCTTGTATCCATGAGGAAAAGGCCATAAATCATGACCAGAATTGGGAACTGCGTCTAATAGTCCCAAAACAACTAAAGGTATTTAGTACTTGTTACAATCATGAAAGTTTGGGTCACGTAGGACAAGAGACACTTTTGGACAGTTTAAAAGGAAATCCTAGGCTCAAAAGACAAAAAACACCTTTCCAATGTATTGCACCAGCAGATGGCCCATGGTCCACATGGCAAATTGATCACAATGGTTCCTTACCCTCAGGGAAGAATGGGTTAAAATATGCTTGGATTACGGGAGCTGTCTTTTCAAAGTGGATAGAGAGCATTCTGGTCAAGCAAAATGATGTAATTACTACAGCACGAGTTTTATGGAATCATGTTTTTTCAAGATGGGTTTTCCACGCATTCTTGAATCAGATAGGGGTTCCCATTTCACAGGTTTAGTGATGAAAGTTTACATGTGAAATTTTATGGATTAAATAAAGATTTAAAGTATCATCCATAATCAGCTGGTAGAATAGGATTTAAAATTTGGGAATTAAAATAGGACTTCTGTATTTCCAAAATTTAAAAAGGGAGGGGGGGAAGTAGATGACAATTATGATAACTTTTTAAGGAAAAAGTGTCTTTGGTAAACAAATTGAGAAGGATCTAATGATATAATTGACATTATAATTAACATTATGTTAAAGGTTATGTTTATGATTTATGTAAGTAATATGTAGACAGTAAGTGTATGGTCCAGATGGACTAAGGTTAAATATATTTCCAATATAATGATACTGCTGTATTTTTACAGGTCATATGTAATTGTGTGATGAATAAAGAATCAGATTGGATGATCGGAATCAAGAAGAAGGAGGAAAATCAACAAGAGTCATCACCGATGGGACTGAATATTTTTTCATTTTTTAGGAAAAATAACAAAATGACTATTTTTATTATATTTATTACTACTGAGACTATTGAAAGAAATAATCAATACTGAAGAAGTACAATGGGGAATTACATCTCTAGGAGTACAACAAAGTATGCTAGAAGAATTGTTATTGGTTCAAAATGATACAGATTTATGGGTGTGATGTACAGTATGTACAAGTATTATTATTTTTTTCTTTAAAAGTCCATATTGGGAAAAGAAAGAGTTTTATTTCCTATAACAGTACTAGAAATAGTGGTAGTACTATTCAGTTATTATTTTATAGTCTCCAATATCAAGATTTTTATTTTTTACACAATTATAGCAAGACTTAACGGATAATTTGTTTACGCTTGTTTACATTTTTATTCTAAAATCATTTGTTTACTACGCCAGGTCAAGATTATTTATCATTCATGCCTACTTTGTATTGAAACAGTAAAAACCTTTCATGTTTGAAGAATTAAATTGTATTGGAGGAAATCCAATAGGAATATATTTACACATTCTTGAAAGATGTAAATATGGTTCCATTACAATTTAATATATCTCAAATACAGGCATAGCCCGGTTTAAGAACACTCACTTTAAGTACACTCGCGAGTAAGTACATCTCGCTCAATAGGCAAACGGCAGCTCACGCATGCGCCAGTCAGCACGTCCTGAACAGCAATACCGGCTCCCTACCTGTACCGAAGGTGTGCGCAAGCGGGGAGACTATAGAGCCTGTTACAAATGCCTTATTTACATCAGTTATGCACTTATATGACGATTGCAGTACAGTACATGCATCGATAAGTGGGAAAAAGGTAGTGCTTCACTTTAAGTACATTTTCGCTTTACATACATGCTCCGGTCCCATTGCGTAGGTTAATGCGGGGTATGCCTGTAAATGAGTTTGTGTTCTCTTGGGAGAAATGGACTGAAGAAATGAACAAAAATTAAGTTTTACTTCAGATGTTACAAAAACATACAAAAGCAGAACATGTTTTTCAACATGAACAAGGTAAACTACAAGAGATAGAACATAATGGGTAATTACAGGCTTGATGGGCAAAGTTTTTAAAGAAATCTGTTATAATGTATCAGTATTGGGAAATATTTAATTTGTCTTCATCATTGTACGTTGTTATAAAATGATCTATTGTTTTTCAACTATTGGTAATATGTATTGTGAAGGCAGAGTAATTCAGAGATATGCTGTATTTTGACATTCTGTTTGATAATTTTTGAATGTGATATGTATGGTTGTTTGAATGATTTATAGTGATTCTTTTACAATCTAATTTAGGGGGGCAGTAAGAAATCCAATTTAGCAATAATTATATTGTAATGAATGAATCTGTTATCAAAGGCAGAACGTAAAAGTATACAGTATAATAGTCTGGACTTTCCTTCATATATATATATATTATCTGATTGTATGTTTAGATATTGAACATTGGAGAATACATTTCCATATGTATTGGAGAATTACATAGAGGATACAATACAGTTGTTCCAATATTTCTGTAGATTTTGTTACATGTGAAGTATTCTAAGTAAAAGGCCAGATCTATTCTGACAGACAGAATTGACCCAAAAGGTCAATTCGTGGTCTAAAGTTGTTGGACAGCTGTAAGTCCTAACTGGGAAAAATGCTGCCATAAGACGTTTCAATTCAGTAAGTTTGAAACTACTTATATGTTCAGAAGTAGTTCATATGACATCAGTAATGTAGGTGAATACCATGTTGGGATATAACATTTTAAAGGTTAAAATGGCTGACTGGGTGGGTCTTTTTGGATAAATATAGCAGTGAGCTTAGTAAGCTTTAGGAAGGAAGAAAGGCCAGAGGAAGAAAGACCAGGCCAGAGTGATAATACCATGAAGAGGAGAAAAGACATGTTAATACCTGGAGAGAATATTAACAGAAAGAAGGTTACTATGTGCAACTATTCTTAAGAATATCAATTTGAAACATCACCATCGTCATTCTTACTATTTTTGTATGTATGTAATTATTTTCAAAATAAATGTTTTGTTTTTGTATGCAAATGACAAGAATGCTGAATTCTGTTATGCTGACGTAAATCTATACAAAAAAGCGAATTTAAGGACATTTAACTATATATATATATATATATATATATATATATATATATATATATATATATATATATATTATATTATATATATACACATATAATATATATGTATACACACACACAACACACACACACACACACACACACACACACACACACACACACACACACACACACACACACACACACACACACACACACACACACACACACACACACACACACACACACACACACACACATTTTGTTTAAACAGAAGTAAAAAAAAAAAGCAGAACAGAGTTCTTCTCACACTAACCTCTGTTCAGTCTATTGCTACCCCCTCTGACTTGCAGTGGATTAAACTAGATAAAATTGTAATCATCTGACAGTGAAAGGGTTAACCCTGCTGAGTAGTGCTTTCAGCCTCTTGCAATGTCAGTGTGTGTGTGTGTTGTGCAACTGCAGAATAGAAGTTTTAACCCTCGCTGCAAAGCACATGTAGCCCACTGAGGTTTACAAAAACATCTAGTAAAAGATCAAACCTCCCCCTTCCTTCCCATTTTGTTATTTTGTAAGGCCTGATCGTTCCATGCATCATTTAGCCATAACATCTCTATCGTCACCCACTATGCATTTAATAGGCTGGTGCTAAAAAGATCTCTCTGTTCAGTTTAGGAAGCAGCGGTGAAGCTCAAGGCCCCTTCAACAGCTCCAGCTGACATCTAACTAATCTTCCTTGTCGAAAACATTATATTGATGCCATAACGCTGCTTATTTCCTAGATAAGGTTTTAATAGTGATGCAACAATGTTTCCTCACTGCTGCACAGCAGAATAAATCAGAGCGGCGGCTTAAATGAGCCTTGTACCTGCAGCCAACTTCTTACTCTGTATTTCTGTTCACTCCTCGCTCACACAGAAGTAGCTGCCGGTGTTGCCCCAGTTAACATAAAAGTTAACACTAAAAAGTATAACACACACGTGTGTTAAAGAGAGTGCGCACGCACTACTATTGTTTTAATGACATACGCGTTGACGCGGCATTAAATATCATGTTAACGGCGCCATAACACCCGTTACATCTGTGCATATAATGAGGGCGCCACCAGTAGTCAAAAATTGGAACGTGCGGGACACTCGTTATTTGATCTGAATGAATATAGCAGGAATCAGTGAAAATAAAAACATGCTAATTTTACCCCAGACACAAATAAGTAACAGTCGCAGACCATTACATTACTAAGCGGTTTGCATTTTTTTCAGCTTACACTACAATGTTCCAGGTCCCCAGAGTTGCATTACTGACCTAACGAGGGGTTAACCTAAGTTAACGCCTTGTTAAGCGCTAACGGTTATTTTCACAGCTCAGTAATAGAAATGGGCAAACGTGTGAAAATTTGATCCATTAATTAGTCACCGAGTTTTAGGCAAAATTCTATTTGGAGATATGAATGCGAATGTACAGTATACAATTCTGCCAACGGCCACTGTTTGCACATTCAGGGGAGAAATGGGAGAAGGGCGCGGGCAAGGGAGTCCTACAGGTAGTCCTCGTTATCCAACTTTTCCCTTTACAACGAATGGCATATCCAACACTTTACAATGCAACCCTATAGGCTGTTTTTCGATGCCAGAATGCGTTATCCAACGCTCACCGCCACTGATTAACATGGGACTCACTTTACAACGGAGTCACTATCCAGCGCTACTTCCAGAACAGATTCCGTTGGATAACCGAGGACTGCCTGTATTTTGTTAAAAGACCAAGAACTATTTATAGATCTCCTAAACAACATGTGGAGAGACACGTGCACAAAAAGGATCCCACCTGGGAGATATGCTAATAGGGGTAATATACATATACTTTGCATATCATTTTAGCATATATACCAGGTGTACTCCTTTTTGTGCACAGGTGTCTCTGTCTGTGTTTTTTGAAGGAGGGTTTCATGGGATATACATACAGTAGCTATATACATAGCTCTAGTAAAGTATGTCTCTCTAGTATATAATTAGCTTTAGGGACAGACGCATAGCCGGCGCCCACTGCCCTGAGCCCCGCAATTACAGAAGCCCCACGCTATTCCTCACAACAATGAAACTGATTTCCGGGCGAGAGCGCGGGGGCCACTGTAACTGTCTCTTACATTCTCTGGTGGCATCTCCTACTGCAGCGTCTTGTTGCCATGGTGCCATGTCAGGGAGGACATGTCGCACCGGACAAGGTAAGAGGTCCCTACACTGAGCCCCGCAAAACTCCAAGCTGGCCCTGGATATACGTTCACCTCAGAGAAAATAACATCCGATAATGATTATGATAATGATTAACGGACCTCAGTGGATCTGGTCCTATGTGACATTCCTACCTTAAGCCTCCTAAACCAGGTGTGGGCTGGGAGTACCTGCTCCTCTTGCAGTGGCCCAGATTAGAGTCTAGGATCAAGGATCAGGACACCCTTCTATGACCCTAATGATATATGGGGTAGAGTGCACATTCAGTGAGGTACCAATATTAACATCTTCCAAATGGCTTATGGCTTAGGTGAAAGTAAAAGGACTCTGCTGAAGACAGAGAGGTCTTCTCTAATCTCGACACTGCAAGGGGGGGGGGGGGTGCAGTATGCAACACAATGCTTTGCAATAAGTGTCACTCCTTCTGGCAACAGTCCCCTCGTACAGAATTCCGTGCAATATATACATACATGAAAATACTAACTCGTACTGTCACTGCTTTCTATGCATTTCAAACTTTGCCAACCACCTGTGCCAACCATATCTGTCATATGAGCCATCTCTCTACAAATTACCGAAACACCCAACAAAACGCAGGGATTGCAGAGGTAGAGAAAAGGTGATGTTGGAAAGGATAAGTAGATGTCACCAAAACATCTACAATGGAATCATTTTCAGTAGCTCAACTTCAATGCAGTGTTAAGAAGGCTACTGGTATAATCCCATGGGTGGATCTACACAAGGAGTTTGCTTGTATGCTGGTAGCTGATGGAAGACCTACAGATGTTTGTGTTCCCAACACCACGTTACATCTGTGGAAAAGCCACGGCAATGACATTTCTCTTTTCGACTCTCTAACGTGAAAGCCGATGTGGTAACCGAGTCACGCTAGATCTATCCATTCAACCCTCTCTAACACTGAGGGATCCATTGCTCTTATTAATTAAAAAATGTTCTTCCCCTCGCTCAGAAAGGATTGAGCCCCATTCAAATGAGTAGAGCTTGCATCTTTCAGACCAACGTGAAGCAGCCTCTCAGTATACTGAAAATGGGCCGATCTATTTAAGACAAAAATGAGGTTATTTTTTGCCATTAAACTGGAGGTACAGATGTTGCCAGAGAAAATTTTGCAGCAAGAATGTGACCCGGCAGTGAGGAATTAACTTGGTGTCCGATAGCGTAGAAAGTGCCCTCACAGAGCGACCACGGCTAGTACCTTCCCCAGAGCTGCAGCATTCAGCTTGGTCTGGGCAGTTCCGGGGCATCTCTACAACAAGGCATCTTCTTCCAGCATATCTTCACTTACTATGTTACATCGAGTGCATCAACTCATTGATTAGAGAGTGCCAAATGAGTTGAAGGGGAAGTTAAATACTTCACAATATAGTAATGAAAAGAGAACAAAGGAGAGAGACACAAAAAAGGCACCCCATTCTTCTCATCAGATTTTATTATTTGATACTGTATATAATATATTTATATATACTGTATATATATATATATATATATATATATATATATATATATATATATATATATATATATATATATATATATATATATGTGTAAAAGATATGAGTGCGCAATCAATCAAAATATGTAATTAAATAAGGGTCCCTAAATGCAGCCTCTAAATTCTAACCTCACACCAAGATTTGATACATATAAACAAAAAACAAATAAAGGGCGCAAATAGGTTAACCAATAAATAATGAATAATATAACCAATATACGAAGGTGTCCAAGATGGTACCAAAGTTCCAACTCCTTGTAGTCCTAATGAGAATGTACAGAAGCCACAATAGGGAAGTATTAAAAGGCAATTTTATACGCAATAGAAAATTGGCTACTTACAATGTAGCAGATAAATCAGGCAGTGTGGATATATATATTATTCATTATTTATTGGTTAACCTATTTGCGCCCTTTATTAACCTTTTTTTGTATCTATATCATATTTATACTTTTATATATTCATTTATGTGTACGATATATATAAAGACATGATATTATATAATATTATGGTCCAATTATTTAAGCACCTCATCAGTCTTTAGGTGGCTAACCATGTTGAAATTCCTCTAATAGTAGTTAGACCCTTCTATTAAATACAGTAGTTCATTACTACTACGGTTTTACATTAACATTCAGTGTATCATTATAATGAGTTATTATAGCATTCCCAGTTTTTCTATGCTTGAAAAAGTTATGTGAAACCTACAGCTCATATCCTAGAATCACAATGTAACAAGGAATTTTCCCATGGGGAACTTTTCAGTTCACAGCTTCGAATCTCTGCCTCAATCTCTGCCAGTGTGTTAGATGGGATCTCAAGCTCTGAAAGTTGCATTTAAGTATATTAGTGCAGTCAGTCTAGTGCGGGGGGGGGGGGTGAAGGGTACATCTCCAGTCCTCAAGAGCTACCAACAGGCTTGGTTTTCAGGATATCCCTGCTTCAGCACAGGTGGCTCAATCAGTGGCTTAGTCATTGACTGGCCAACTCTATTTCTCAAGAGCCACCAACAGATCAGGAATTAGGGATATCTCTGCTTCAGCACAGGAGACTGATTGAGTCACGTGTGCTGAAGCAGGGATATCCCTAATTCCTGACCTGTTGGTAGCTCTTGAGGACTGGCGTTGCTCACCCTTGGTTTAGGGGCCTTATTCTATAACGTGCAATAGCGCCAATTTGCCGCATTAAAGTTATTTGGACTTTCCATGCAACAGTGCCAGACCCAAGATATCAGCTGATGGGGAATTTCAGCCAAAACAACCCGATCAGCCTCTTCCTTGTATACAGAATAAGCCCCTATGAGTGGGCACTGCAGGGTGATTATAGCTATTGCCAGAACCCCAGTTTTGTAAATGACACATTTGAAATGTGCTACTTAATTTACTATGCGTATTATAATTACAGCGCAGTGAGCACATTGCATGGGCTATAACTCACACACGACAGCAGCAACCTGCGCTAACTCGTTTAAAAAGGTTAGGTTTAGAAATGAGCTCAGTATTGCATTGTGTTTACTGCTGTAACTTCATTCAATGCTGCACATGGTAGTAAGGTTTCCAAATCTGCATAAACTCTGCCTATTTAGTTTAATTTGCATATATCAGGAAGGTCTCCACCAAAGGGTCACGTGGGGCTTGCAAATGCATATGAAAAATGGAGAGGAATTCTATTAGTTAATGGTCCTTGGCAAGCACAAGAAAAATTTCAATCTAATTATGTGACATTTAATTCTAGCGCCCTTTTACTGTGACTTGATATATCATATCTAGTGTAGTCATTAGCATTTACAAGGGGCTACAGGGAGATCTGGCTTTAGGTGACGGGGCGTTCTTTGAAGACGATGCCGGAGAATGGTGGGCGGCAGTGGGCCTTTAAGTAGTGGTCACGCGGAGAGGATTGGGGACCGGAGGTGTAGGGGACATATACAGGGGGGAGATTGTTTTGAGTAAAGACCAAGGCGTTTGGATGGGGCAGAGTGATGTAATTAGGGAATAGAAATATGTTTTTTACTGTATTTATTATAGTAAAATGTTTTGAATCTAAGGGGTTTACACTAGTACAATGTTTTTTCAACCTTTTATTTGTTAAGGAAGATTAGATTGAAATGCAGGGGAACGCACCCCCCCCCTGCCTCCCCATCCATACACCCGCTCCCCCATCTCTTCCTCCCCACAATTGTCAGTCTCTCTCTCTTCCCCCCCTTTAACACTCCCCCCTCTCTGTGTTCCCCTTTACACTCCCTCCCTCCCCTCTTCTCACCTTACACTCTCTCCCTCTCTCTTCCCCCCTTTACACTCCCCCTCTCTTCCCCCTCACACTCTCCCCCATCTCTCTTGCCCCCTTATACTCTCCCCCTCACTCTTCTCCCCTCATACTCTCCCCCTCTCTTTTCTCTCCTCACATTTGCCCCTCACACTATCCCCCCTCTCTCGTCTCCCTCACACTCCCTCTCTCTCTCTTCTCCCCTCACAGTCTCCCCCCTCTCTCTTCTCCCCTCACACTCTCCCCCTCTCTCTTCTCCCCTCTCTCTTCTCCCCTCACAATCTCCCCCTCTCTCATCTCCCCTCACAATCTCCCCCCTCTCTCTTCTCCCCTCACAATCTCCCCCTCTCTCATCTCCCCTCACAATCTCCCCCCTCTCTCTTCTCCCCTCACAATCTCCCCCCTCTCTCTTCTCCCCTCACACTCTCCCCCTCTCTCTTCTCCCCTCACACTCTCCCCCCTCTCTCTTCTCCCCTCACACTCTCCCCCTTCTCTCTTGCCCCCTTACACTCTCCCCCTCTCTCTTTTGCCCTCACACTCTCCCCCCTCTCTCTTCTCCCCTCACACTCTCCCCCTTCTCTCTTGCCCCCTTACACTCTCCCCCTTCTCTCTTGCCCCCTTACACTCTCCCCCCTCTCTCTTGCATCTGCTTGCGCACACACACACACCCCCCTCTTTAAGCCTGTGGTGTTGCGCAAGTCCGCAAAGCATGCACCTCCACTTCTAAAGGGCTTTTTAGAAGTGGTTTGTCACACTTCAGATCCGCTAGAATAGGCCCCAATATTTAGGTTTGCTGTAGGTTGTTAAACCGCTTAGAAGATCGACATGGAAATCCTTCATTCCGTACCATGGGTGACAACACAATGTAGAGAGTTTCTAAAAACCTCACAATAATAATAATAATAATCACAAGAGAGCTCTGAGTGTTCAATAGCTTTGGACACAGTAACTTTACCTATGAAGAACTCTCAAGTTGTCTACACTTTCCTAACACCCGCTCAGCTACAGGACGTGGATTCTATTCGTATTGTACACTGCCTAAGAACAGGAAATGAAACATAACATGAAAACCAATAACTGCCCAGAAATCAAATCCATCAACAATGTCTACAAGTATAAATAAAGAGTCCACCCGAAGTAATACGTGAAAAGGAAACACAACAATCCCAGCAAACAACACAGCATATGTTAATGCCACAGATTTGCAGCGCTTTGCCGCGCTCTGATGCTTTTATCAAACCGCGCTGCTTGAATGATAAATGCAAAACTTTAGCAAATGGTGCACTTTTGCATTTACATTTGTGAATGCAGAGCATGATAATTACAACCCACTAAATCCATTGGCGTGGGTACACTTTGCTTCCTCAGTGCTGTGTGCTTCTTGCTTCATCAATTTAGTAGGAGCGGGATTCAAACAGCCCCTTGTCGTCAGTCGTCAGGCGCTGCAGCAATTTTATCTTATGGTTTTCAGGGATCAAAGAGTTTGTGATCTGATACAGTGAACAGAAGATACACGTCTGGACTTGTGACTTGGAAAATCTCTCAAGGCAGCATCAAAATCTAGTCTGTTCTACTACAGCAGGGGTGGCCGACAGCAGTCCTCAACGGCCAACAACAGATCAGGTTTTCAGGATATCCCTGCTTCAGCACAGGTGGCTCAATCAGTGGTCCAGTCGAAGACTGAGCCTCTGATTGAGCAACCTGTGCTGATGCAGGCACTTCGACTGACACACTGATTGAGACAACACTACTTGGCAAAAAATACAAGGCAAAAGAGGCCTGTATACAACCTTGTATGTACGAAGTTCGTTCTGGGACGTCATACATATGATGCTTAGATCATATTTTAACTTTTTTGTGCATCAACATTTAAGATTTAAAAAGTAATACCCACGTTCAGAAAATGTGCGTAGCATATATACAGGTTTTATACGTGGGGCGCATAATTAGCTGTTTGCAATGATATTTGCTACACAGCGTTGTGTTGAACACCGGATTGATACAATTCAAATGAAAACAGACTTATTTGTATTCTTTTATTGATCACTAGTGAAGTCAATATCACTTAGTGTAATATTATTTATTACACCATTACTGTGAAAACAGGACTTTTATTAATCTAAATAATGAAACATCCCATGCTGCGTCAAACACATTTTGGGTTTATACACAACAACTTAATTCTGCACCAACAACATAAGCAGAATTTTTAGGGGGTTTTATGATTTTAAAGCAGCAGTTCAAGCAGACAATTAAAAAAAAAATTAATTTAATATGTGTATCAATAAAATCTGCACAATGACAAGTGATTAGCTAAGGTGCCGATCGATCCATTCTCCTGCAATCGATCGCCAAATATTGCTTGAACTGCAGCTTTAACACAGTTTCAACAATGTTTTTTGGGGGGTGAGAACATACTGTTTTTTTTTAGTACATACTACAGCTCAACCCCGTTATAACGCGATCCGTTACAACATGAATCCGCTTATAACGCGATGCAAGCGTGGCTCCCAATTTTCGTATTTATGAATACTTTACAACACGATTATTGGTGTCTTAAATACTTTATTGTACAATGCATACAATTGTACATTATTTCTAACGCGATCCGCTTATAGCGCGATTTGATTCTTTGGACCCCACGCACAACGTTGCAAGGGGTTTGAGCTGTATTTATATCTGTGTTAATTCCATTTCAGTGCGCCACAATATTTGACTAGAAACATTTCTGCCGCTTGAGGTGCACGCAAATGCAATATAATTTAGGATGTTTGGTTAAAAAAAACAAAATGACATCAGAAATGCCATTTGCGACGCTGAGTACAGAGGCCCCTCAGTTTTATCTTTCGTGAAAGCCTTAGATTTAAAGGTTTGGGGGTGTATGAACCATTTGTATTAAAATAGTTTGTTCATTAAACTATCCGGGAGAGCAAAATCAGCACCGTGCCCATCAAGCAAACGCAATGATATAACCCGAATACTTTTCTGGCTACAAAATTAGGGCAAAAAAGGGGCAACAATCGGCAGCAGATTTACTACAGAAAGGAATCCTATTGAAGACCATGGGATCTTTTTGCATTGGTTAATCTGGTGCAAATTTTCTCTCCACCTTTGCCCTGGTTAGGTAGCCGGGAGACTTAGAGCAGGAAGGCTCAACTCCAGTCCTAATTATCACCCAACAGGTCAGGGTTTAAGAATATCCCAGATTCAGCACGGGTGGCTCAATCAGAGGTTCAGTCGAAGACCTGTGCTGAAGCAGGGCCTGATTGAGCCACCTGTGCTGAAGCTGGAACTGATTGAGCCACCTGTGCTGAAGCAGGGATATCCTAAAAACTTGACCTGTTGGAGGGAGGGGTGGGGTGCTTGAGGACTGGAGTTGAGCACCCCTGACATAGATAAATATCCCCTAACACATCAAGGCGGCTCTGAGGCATAACAACTAAATGACTCCAGATTTATTAAAGAAACAAATCCTATTGCTGTTGCCAGGAACCAACCATGCACTGATGAGACTCCAAAGGTTGAACCACCTGTCTGTGAGTAGGTTACTGTCCCTGCATTTCTTTAACCCAGGTAATGCTGAAAAGCTATGCAGTGCGGCAGGCATAATAAGACTGTATACATAAATATTCTGTGTATACTGTATACATGAATATTCTGTATATATATATATATATATATTGTGGCAGGATGACCGTGGTTAGTGAGGAGACAACACGACTCTTCTGGTGAAATAATATGCTGGTGGATTTATTTGTCCAAAAATGTAACCAAAACAATGGGTACTCTGTCCCTTTAAGTGCAATAAACGTAAACAAAAACCTATCCCCGGTCGGGGAACTGACTAAACAAAAGTGCAGGTTATCTACCTGGCTAGCTAGCTAACCTAGTCCAGCCCAATAATGTTCAACAACACCAGTTGGCTCCTTACCTGGGAGCTTTATTCCCCCTTGGGACAGGATCAATCTGAGCTGTCTGTCTGTGCCTGAGAGAGACTGCTGCCCCAGAGGCATTTCCTCTTCCTGTTTTAAAGCAGGTGAGCTAGCTTAATTTGAATCACCTGTGGCCTGCTTAATAAGCTGTATTAACCCCTCGTCTACTGGAAAGCAGGCATACTGCCATCTCCTACGAATGTATACAGAGTCAATGACCCTTCACAATATATATATATATATACACATACATATACACACATACATATATACACATACATATGTGGGGACATACGTCCCCCACTTAACCCAGGCTGTGCTGAAAGGCTGTGTAATGCTGCAGACATAAGCGTATAGGGGTCCATGTTAAAATGGACATGAAGCAAAAGGTGACACTGTGTGCTTGTTTCATTTCCCAGAATCCCTTGCTGCTGTGGAAGCACTGCTTACGAGGCGATAATGGGGAAGGGCAGGGTTGCAGACCTATCTGAGACATGTGAATGTGCGCACAAGTGGTATTTTTATTTACTGTATCTTTTTTATGTTATTTTAACAGAGTACAATTTTAATGGGGACACTTTATGAAATTCCCCTTTCCGGTGACAATAGAATTACATTTGTGGAATATGCAGTGCCGCCCCTGTAAGCCAGTCACAGCACATTGAAGTCCCACATTGAATAGACTGTTCCAGCACTTAAAGGGTTAAATCGCCTCTCTTGGGGGGTGAAACATTAACCAAGGAGAAAATCAGCCCAGACATGTCATTTCATCCACCTCCTACTCTCAGGCTGGCTTGATTTTCACAGTCGAACATTTATTTATTTAAAACGAGATTAGAAGCACCCACTGGCTTTACTGCATTCAATGCGACGAGACCTTTAATCGCGTCAAAAACTACTCGGAATAAGAAAAAAAATAAGGAGAGATTCGTGGCAGGCACGTCCGGAAATCTGCTTTAGAGATAATGGAGCACCGAGTTTCCACAGTGTGGTAATGATATCTGCCGCTTGCTAACACCGGAGCGCCTGCATACATTGGAATCAAAACAGCATATTTCACTTTCATTGATGTGATTATAAAGGTCGTTCACATCAGCCTTTAATGTGCTATAAGGCACCGCCAAGGATTACAGTTATGGACGAAAAAATGTCAGGGAAGATGGAAAGTCACCTGGTAAATGAGACTAGCGAGCTGGCTCAGTACACAAAGGCGAGAGGCTGGGACATTATATTAAGGATTCATCTCTGCAGCACGCTGAGGGATAGGATTGTGCCCGGAGTGAGCTTACAGGTGAAGGCTCCATATCTGCAATGCCACGGGGCTCAGTCATTCCTATTAACACTCATAGCTGGGAGGTTACAATTACACAGGTAGTTGGGTTTATCTGCTGTGTGCTTTGTCATGTAAACAAGTGCTATAACCCGTATCTAAAACCTTATGGGACAGCCAAGAGGCTTCTGTACCCCTGTTTATGCTGGAGAGTCCATCCCTACCCAGGATCAATGAGGACTAATGCCAGTGACAAAGGGGTAACACCTGGGTGATTGATGCCTTCTTAAATCAACATCTGTAAGGTGTTAGTTTGCAAACATTGTGAGCTGAGACTTAGCATGGGGTTTGGTGTCCTCTGACTACTCCCCTTTGTCTGATGTCACTGCGTGTTCAACAAGAGTTTGCACAGGCAACTCCCTCTCTCCCTCTCTCCCTCTCTCCCTCTCTCCCTCTCTCCCTCTCTCCCTCTCTCCCTCTCTCCCTCTCTCCCTCTCTCCCTCTCACCCTCTCACCCTCTCACCCTCTCACCCTCTCTCCAGGTCAAATGTTTGCTGATTGCATGGTTACTTTTATTTAGGAAGTACAGTCTCTACAATAGGTTGTTTTCTGGCAGGTCATGTGTATAATAATAACTTTATTTGTGTAGTGCTTTTCTCCCAACGGGACTTAAAGCGCTTCATTCATTTGCAAAAAAAAAAATTAAATAAAAGGCAAACATTTAAAGCTATAAAAAGAAACCCAAGCAGCAGATGGAAATATACAAACATACAGAATATGGAATGGAATGATACTGTACAGAGAGAAGATAAATAGCGCGTGTGTGTGCGTGTGCAGTTGCAGTTCAAAATTGCGGGCGGGACGTGTGGACGCCGCCGAGGGACACTTCGCCGCCACTTTTTCGCCGCTGGCCATTTCGGTCCCAAGGTGGGTAATTAGCGTTAGGGTAAGTGGGTTTTAGGCTGAGGGGCTTTTTGGGTAAGGTGACACGGGTAAGGTTTTTAGGGTAAGAAGACTCGGATACGTTTTAATGGGTAAGGTTTTTTTAGGCACAGCGACCGACGGCAAGATGTCCCAGCGACGAGGTGGAGTGGCGGCGACTTGGTCGTGGTGAAATATCCCTGCTTCAGCAGAGGTGGCTCAATCAGTGGCTCAGTCGAACCCTGGCCTGTTGGTGGCCCTTGAGGATTGAGTTTGAGACCCCTGCATTGAACAACAAAAGAGCCGGAGAAGATACTAACATTATAGGAGTTAAACTCATATACTGTAGGCTTCTGGAGGCAATAGCTGCTGTAAGTAGGCCCCTGCACAGTTCTGCCTGCTAAATAATGCAGAAGTAAATGACAGTGTGACTGCAGCGGTGGAGCAGTTGTCTATAATCACATTAGGACTCATATTCATATGTAAAATTGCATAAAGCTTGGTGCAGCCAATTGAAATTCAGTTTATTTCAATCGATTGGAAGTGAACGCTCAGACTGCAGCAGGTAGCCGCCTGAAATCTCCCCTTCTGTCACAGTGCGGATCCGTCCAGATCATTTGTAAAATAATTCTGTATTTCTAGAGCAGTTATTGTGAATTTTGCCATGTCTTCCTGTAATTGAACCCTGATCAGCATGCTCTCCTTAAACAGGCCTAATGCAAGCAATATACAGTGCCTATTATTTGATATTTCTTGTCCTGTAGTTAGCTTTACACAGTATTTATCCTGGAAAACAACACATTTCTGAATGGCTCAAATAGGAGATATTTACATGAGCCGGGTGTATACAAAAAAAGCAAAGTAAGAGTCTGTTCTAAAATGTAAATTGTGATACTTTATTTAAAACAAAACATCGTTTTTGGTGATTTTAATAACTCTTATTTTACCAATAAAGTATGAATTACCCCCAAAAAACACAAGTCTTTGTTGCCGTCTCCTGCTATCTTTGCTTTTCTAGAACCCCTGTTTAAACCAGGACTGTCAGGGGTTAACCAGGACATTTGTAGCTGTCGCTGAATATAATGTACTGTATACTTTACTGTTGGACTGTTCAATATTCTGTACGACAAAATAAACACTATAATATATAAGACACATGGATGCACCTCTCTGTGATTTCACGTTTGAGCTCAATCATTTGTACAGGCCAGTGGCATTAAAGAGTGAGCTGTGAATGAACCTATTTGCCCACTTGCTTTCGCCAGTAATCTTGCAGGTAGGAATAAAACAACCACAGCTAGGGCCGCCATCAGAAATCTTGGGGCCCAGGACAAATTAAAGAAGCAGGGCCTCCTCGTTAATTCCCCCATCTCCCCCCTGTTCATCCCCACATCTCACACCCCCTCGCCCTCTGTTAATCCCTACACCCCACGGGGTACTGTAGGTCCCTGAGGCGGGAGAACGAGATATGGGGAGAGAGGGGGGGAGGGAAGAAGAAGGTGGGGGGTGAGAGTGAGTGGGGGGAGACAGTGAGAGGGGGGGAAGAGAGTGGGATTGGGAGAGAAGGGGAAGGAGTGAGATGGGGGGGAGGGGGAGGGAGGGGGACATGATCTGCATGTACCCACTGCCTACCTGCTGCCTTGGAGGATTGAAAGTGCCTGTTAAGAGCCCTGTGTAGGGGTCCCACAGAGCTGCCTGCTGGATGGTGCCCACGGAGGTGCCTGTCAGCAGAGCCTCCCATCCACCACCCTACAGCATGCTGCCTTGATATGCACCTCCATATGCACCTCCACACACCTTCCAGCAGGCCTCCTCTGCAACCCCTTTCAGAAGGCCCCCTCTGCGAATCAGGCCATGTGTAAGGTTTGCCGGCAGGGGGCCCGGGAATCTTTTCTCACTGGGCCTGGGAAAGGTGTCCCAGCTGTACCGCCGTCGGCACCCCTACTCATAGTCACAGCACCCCTCAACCTTCTAGTCTCACATGAAGCTGGCTGGCATGGGAGAACACGTAAACGTATATTTCCTTAATGAAAGAAAAGTTTATGATTGGTAATGGGGCGCATTCACCGTCTGGTTAGTGAATGTGATACAGGGTTTATCAGTAGCACCCTTGTTGTACAATGGGCGAAGCCGGGAGATGTTGATGTTTGTTAAGTCTCAAGTAGAACAACAGTATTTTCAACAGAAACAAATGGCGAGATAGGAATGAATGAAAGCTTTACTTCCACCCAAACCTCTGACCCACAGAGTATGTCGCGCAGTCACGTGCAAGCAGTCTGGGGGAGCACATATTCTATTCTGCGACATTCTGCCCTCTGACTGTACAGAAAAACTCTTCGCCAGGCCATTTTGGATGACACCAAAGGAGATTATGAAACCAGCAAAGGGGACAGAGAACCTGGCTCTGAACAGCATGCATAATCCCTGTCAAGACGTAAACCGGAGGTCTCTTACTCAGTCCTCAATGGCCACCAACAAGCCAGCTTTTATGGATATCCCTGCTTCAGCACAGGTGGCTCAATCAGTGGCTCAGTCTTTGACTGAGTTAGAGAGCCCTGATGTAAACTCTATACTTCAATGATGGTAAATATTGAATAACCTACGCAGTGTAAGTTACCATAAAGAAGACGGGATATTGGACCTGTTAACATGGTTTTTTGCAATTGCACCATTGTTATTGTGAAGGAATATTTTCACCTGAAGCTTAGAATGAGTTTTAAAGTCCTTGTATCCTCTCTTTCCTTGTTATTTCCTTCTCGTATCCTATCTAGTGCCCAATGGCCTACAGCAGGAGTGGCTAACTCCAGTGCTCAGGGTCCACCAACGGGTTTGAGTGAGACACCGGTGCTGAAGCAGGGACATCCTTAAAACCTGACTTGTTGGTGGACCTTGAGGACTGGAGTTGGCCACTCCTGGACTTCAGCAATGCAAAACCATCCTCAGTGTTAACTGGAGCCTCGGGTTCTCCAAGACACATATATAAAAAAGAAAACATCGCCATCTTTTCCTCGAAACGGAAAGCATTGTCAGTCACACTCTGCCCGCCAACGACAGAGGAGGTATGGGAGGGAGTGGCCCTTGTTATTGTGAAGTAACCAATCATATAATTTGCTTTACCATGTGTTCCCCAGCCTTACTAATGACCTCAGACTTCTAGGGACGTTTTTTCCCACGTGATGTAAGAGCCGCGTGTTTCCTGCCTGTATAAGGAATGCATGACGTCCGTGGGGAAAAACATCCCTAGATATCTGCCATGCACGGGCAGGAAACACGTGATAAAGCAAGCAATATGATTGGTTGCTTTACCACGTGGCCCAATAACATGCGGTTTGCAACGGCGACAGGCTATATAAAAGAGTCCCGCTTTCCATACCACCTCAGTCATGGGCAGGGAGAGGACACATGAGGATAACTCCCATTAAGAAAGAACACAAGTCTTCAAAGAACTGAAGATACATTGGCTTCAGTCAATGCTGCGGATGGTTCATCGTGCGTCCCAAAGGCAGTTTGACTGAGAAGGACTTACATCGGATAAAACCACAGACCATGCAACCAAATGACAGCATATCAATGAAGCCATTGCATACATTTAGCATGGGAGATAATTATTTTCCTTGTTGAGTTTACAATTGTTGGATTATCAACCGTAAAATATATTCTCCCAGAACTTTCCACTGACACACACACGTCCCTTAAGGAGTGATCTGCATGCGCTGAGTACGGACACCTTAGGTAACATCTAGGTAGTGTGTATTATCCTACGGTCATAGACATCATTGCAGAATAGGAAGAAGTGCATCAATATATCTGATGCGTAAAACAAACCACCCACAATAAATGAAGTTGTAGTGTCGCCACTGGATTTTGTTTCACTTTACTAAACAATTACTGATGCCAACTGAAGTTGGGTCATCCACTCCAAATTGTCCGTATCCAGCTGGCATGGCCATTGACCATAGTATTTGAACTTTGTCACCATGGATTATTCAGTAACAATGGACATGGAAAAAACACAAATCGGTACCTGTTTCAGGAGTGCCACGCTCAAAATCACACACTGACCCTCTGAATATTCACTTACCTGCAAAGGAGGGAAAAGAGAAGGTTAAAATATGGCAACATCTACAGTTCATTAGCCTATTAGAGGAGTGGCCAACTCCAGTCCTCAAGGGCCACCAACAGGTCAGGTTTTCAGGATATCGCTGCTTCAGCACTGGTGGCTCAGTCTTTGACTGAGCCACTGATTGAGCCACCGGTGCTGAAGCAGAGATATCCTGAAAACCTGACGTGTTGGTGGCCCTTGAGGACTGGAGTTGGCCACCCCTTGCCTATTATGCATGAGCAGCCCACCAAACAGTTAAATGATCTATAGGTTCACCATTTTATCTCTGCAAACATCAATAACCATTTCAGGGTGTGCACTTCCCATTAGATCTTCTGTTGTACACACACTTGATACTTTGTTTCTTATTCAAATGATATCGTTTCATTATTACATCAAAAATGACGGACCCTTGTTCCCATTGTCATTTTCGTATTTTTACCTCCCCCCCCAAACCCTCTCACACAGGACTAGTCATTCACGACTTCACGGTGCGTCCAAACATCCAGTCTACCAACTGGAAAACCGACGTGCGACACTACTCCAGATGAATCCGAGAATCTCACACCGCAGATCAACCGCGATCAGTATTTTTGTACGGGTCTTGCACGGCCAGGTTACACCTCCGCCGCACACCTATCAATAGTGTACAATGTCAACGGAATGTATTTCTTTATGTATCATTTATACGATGTGAGCTTAGCGACAATAAGAACTGGAAAAACCTTTTTCCGGAGGACAAACCTCCAGAAGGGACATGAAAGCCATATGAAAATAACATAAAGGTTATAATAGGTAGAAAAGCATATAAAATGCAGCCCTGCGGGTTTTTACATGAGACTTAGACAGCACTTTTGAAGCTTTTTGCAGACTCCTAGCGACAGAAATTTTAAATCTAGCTGAGTACCTTTTATCTTTTGATGTTTTTCAGTGAGGAGGCAAGGAAAGGAATTTGGGAATAGCTTAATAAAAGGCACACATTATGCATTCTGTTATACTGTATATAGTTACATAGATGTAAAAGGCAGCAGTGTAGCAAGGTGATAATTTATAGGAGTGATACTGACACATTATTATAGCACTAGTCCTGCAAGTCTTTGATTAGATGCATATATTACAAAATGAGCAGAGATGAACTGGCACCGACATTGACTTCAACTCATCACCAAACGTGTCTCGGGTGGCTTCCCGTTATTAATAAAGAAATCCGGGTTAGGAACTGATCCCTTTGTGTGTTTTCAGTAATACATTATTTTTTAAAATTCCAACCAGGGGAAAGACAAATAAAAGAGAGTCCAACATGCAGATGAAAGCGATCTTTGTGCAGTGGCCTCTTGTCTAGCATCGTTAGTGGCAGCTCAGCGGGGAATTGATTAGGTACCGTGTGTGTGTGTGTGGGGTGTGGGGGATATGTGTGTGTTTTTATGGTGATGCCTTTTGAAATTCTTGCGGATAATGTATTTTCTTGAAATTGTGCAGCACAGAATTGAAGGCTATTTGCAATATGCACGCTGGAAAATGTATCTTTTAGAGCTTCATGGCAAATCAAGCAATGTTCTGCCGTAAGCGGGGGGTTATTTAACTAGTAAAGCGCTGGGGGACATGATAGCCCAGCACATTGAAGACCTCTGGAAGCAGTAAAAGAGTTGTAATAAAGGGGAAGTGCTGCCTAGGGCGAAAGGGAATTAAGGACAGTGGCATGTTAAATAAGTTGCATTAAAAACTGTTAAAAAAAAAGCGGACAAAAGTATAAATATTAGTAAAAGCTTAACCTAGGCTGTGCTGAAAAGCTATATAATGCGGCAGGTCTATGCATATAAAGGTCCGTGTTCAAATTAACATGAAGCAAAAGGTGACACTGTGCTCATTTGCATGTCATTTCCCAGAATCCCTGGCTGCGGTGGAAGTGCTGTATGCTAAGGCTGCCCCCACGCTGCCACTGATTGCGCTTGGCACGTTTACTTCAGTGAATGTGAATCTGCACGGCCACGCTCAGGTGGCGCACGCGCTTGTGCACGGGCACATATGCTCTCCCAAGCTCGGTGCTTGGCGAGACAAAGAAAATTGATTTTGAAGCACGCACAGCAGCAGTCACACACAAACACACAGCCACACACACACAGCCACACACACACAGCCACACACACACACAGCCACACACACAGTACACACAGAAATAGCCCCGATCCACACAACTCTGCTTGCAAAATTATGCAGGACAGCGTGCGCTCATGCTTAGAGAGTTGGTGACGTCACCGCTCTCAAGCATGAGCGTGCGCAGCGTCAGCATGGCCGCAGCCTAAGAGATAATGGGCAAAACAGGGTTCATTACAATGCATCTGATCTCAGACGCGCTATTAGAGAGGGTTGGGGTTCCTTGCAATACATCTGATCTCAGATGCGCTATTAGGGAGGGTTGGGGTTCTTTACAATGCATCTGATCTCAGATGCGCTATTAGAGGGGGTTGGGTTCCTTACAATGTATCTGATCTCAGACTCGCTATTAGAGATGGTTGGGGTTCCTTACAGTGCATCTGATCTCAGACGCGCTATTAGAGAGAGTTGGCGTTCCTTACAATGTATCTGATCTCAGACACGCTATTAGAGAGTGTTGGGGCTCCTTACAATGCATCTGATCTCAGACGCGCTATTAGAGAGGGTTGGGGTTCCTTACAATGTATCTGGTCTCAGACGCACTATTAGAGGGGATTGGGGTTCCTTACAATGTATCTGATCTCAGACGCACTATTAGAGAGGGTTGGGGTTCCGTGGAATTTCACAATATAATTATAGGGTTCCTTAACTAAAAAAAGGTTGGAAACCACTGCTATAGAGCAATGCATGATTGTATATGTCACAGTACCTCCATACAGTATAATCCCCAAGCTATGCCCCATTTTTTCTTTTTTTGTTCTATTTTATTACATCTATAGATACATAAGAAACAGATGCGATGGGAAAGTCTGACCGATGCAGCGTGGATAAATGCTACAGTATCTTAAGCTTTCTCACATGGAGTATGGCTCTTCATATTACTTACACATTCCCACTCTCTGCAAAACAAGAAAAAACACAAAAGCGCACCAAGATGAGAGATAGATAATGTATTAGCAACAAATAATAAAATTAGTAACTTACATATAAAATTTCTTTAATAATCCCCGATTCTGGTGTCTATCACAGGAGTAGGGCATCACATAGGAAGTATGAAGGGTAATCTCAGTTCTGAGAGATCAGACCCGCGCGCTGGGGCTGTCTCTGTTCACTCTCCTGTCCTCCACGTGTGGTAGCGTGGTGCAGAGTGTAGCACACATGTGCAGGAACCGGGGCCTTCAATAGGTGTCCTTAGGATGCCTGTCCGTTTTTGATAGCATTTGCAGCGTGGATAAATGCTACAGTATCTTAAGCTTTCTCACATGGAGTATGGCTCTTCATATTACTTACACATTCCCACTCTCTGCATCTCTTCAGCGAGGAGGCCTATTGTGAGTTTCGTTTGTTTGTTATCTCATATATTCCTACCACGTGGAGATCGGTCCTGACACCACACAAAGACGTGTCACAATTCTTCGAGTTGAGATTGGCTATGCGAGTAAAACGGGATTATCAGCCTGTACCCCTGCTAAAGTGAAAATAACGCTACCCAACATTACAAACTGCATAATGGTGATTATAAAATGTGATTGAGTGTGCAGGCGGCATTCTCTCAAGTCTCAGCATGTATAGGAATATAATTATGCAAGCACTCCAGTGTTTTCTCTGTGCCCGTAACTCACAGGGATTCTGTATAGTTAGATGCTTTGCAGTTCTAAAGAGATCGGAAAGCAATGTCATTTTTATACAAGTTCTCTCCCAGTGTCCTGCGTAATCTGAGTGAATGAAACACATGTGCTCTGTGGACGCAGTGTATATAGTATCACAGACCATATTAATCACGTGTGTGAAGCTAAGGGGGAATAAGAGGGTGGGAAAAGACTTTGGCCTGTGTGTATGTATAGGCTAGGCCCGAAAGGGGACCTATTCTGGGGAAGAGATTGTACAACATGGTTATGGGGAGGGGACTGACGCTACAAACAGAGGTAGGTGAGAAGTAGGAGGGTATTTAAAGAGATTTGGTGAGGGACCTACTGTACAGCCGCCCCCACAATCACAGGCATTTAGCCATAGACATATATTTCACAGTAAGGTAGAATTGTTGCAAAACTATTTTAATTAATGCAGAAGTCAGCGAAGATAACACAACCACCTATTTCAAAGCAGCTTATAGTGTAGAAAGAATAACACACAGTTTGTATATTTGCTTAAGAATTAATGGGTTTATCAGCGGGGATGTTGGTGGCCATAATAATTGCAGGGAAATGGATGAAGAGACACACGAAGCAGGTCATATCCTTGCTGATTCAACCCTTCAGCTGCCAGTGTCCCGGCAATGCATTGCAGCACAAGTTGTTCACTGCCTCTCTGGCATTCGAAGGTTTACATGCCGCCTATTTTGTACGTCTAAAATTCACAGTTTTGTCTTGCAATTAACATTTACAGTGGGCTAAAGATGAACTAGGTTACGTCAAGGTTACTTGCTCCTTTTCATGGGGAGGAAAATCGAGGCCGACGGAGCGTCCAGCCTATCAAAAAGTACGTGGACCCTCCTCCTCCTCCATTTCTGGCATCCTGGGCGTGTCATGTAACCTATCTCTCGGAGTGGTCACATAACATGGAAGTGCCTGGGTCGGGTGGCACTCTAGGTGCTGCCGGATCCCCAGCACTTTAAAAGGTAAAAAATACACTTAGTACAAACATTAAAATCTAGCCAAAGCAAGTACCAAGCTACTGTTATCACCATCGATATCTGCAAGGCAGCCAATCTGGAGAGGGCGGCCATTTTGAGCACATAGAATTGTGCCAAGCTGTAAGGTACCTTATGGCCCAAGCAGACACGTTTACAAAACGCCCCAGTGACATCACTGACACAAGTTACTACTAGACCCACCCACTATAGCATACAGGGCCTCCCTGGAGCCCGATCCCTTCCTCTGAGGGCTCCAGATAGGCCTAATCTGTACTTTGGAGATCAATGACACCTGCCTGGCAGCCTCAATGTGTATAATGTGTATAGAGAGAGATTTATTGCTTATTTTTACACTCTACATGCAATTGGTAGATGCAGTGGGCTGGGAGGGAGAAGGGAGACTTACCCCAAAATTGTGAGTCTCCCTCCTAAATCGGGAGGGTTGGCATGTATGAATGGGCCATAAGATTTGTCTATTCGTTAAACTCCAATATTGCCAATGCAAAAATGCTAGAAAACTACACAATAAAAATCCAAGAGAACACAACTGAGATACCTGGGAAATATTAAAAAGAAATATGTAAAAATTATTCAAATGATATATTTGTTTATTTCCAAGGGTTCTCTCGCTTAGGTTTGTTATCTCACCTTGTAGAGTAAAGAGAAGGTTAATTTATTTGGAAGTATATAGGTAAATGTCCCCCCTAGTGCAGGGGTAGTCAACTCGAGTCCTCAAGGGCTACTAACTGGTCGTTGACTGAGCCACTGATTGAGCTACCTGTGCAGGGATATCCTGAAAATCTGACCTGTTGGTGGCCCTTGAGGACTGGAGTTGGCCACCACTACTTTACACTACTGTCTATAGAGCAGAAGAACAATGTTTATGGAAGTTGCCCATTCATCGATAGCAGGGGTGGGCAACTCCAGTCCTCAAGGGCCACCAACAGGTCGGGTTTTCTGGATATCCCTGCTGCAGCACAGGTGGATTAATCAGTTGCTTAGTCTTTGACTGAGCCACTTATTGAGCCACCTGTGCTGAAGCAGGGTAGCCTGAAAACCTGACCTGTAGGTGGTCCTTGAGGGCTGGAGTTGCCCACCCCTGCTGAACTTTATTCATATCTCTCCCAACCTCTCTACCAAAAGCCATATTTCACCAACCTGAGGGAGATGAGATTTCTGTTCCATAACTTTCCGGGTGATTCGCGAACTTGCAGCTTAATACAGTCCATGAATATACTGTATCATTGTGTGAGTTTGCCTCATTTGTATACGGAACCAAACCAAGTACAAAAAGGACAGTTTTTTGCAAAGTTTGGACATGTGATAAGGGTTTAGTGAATATGGCAAAATGCATGTTAAATCAACAGGCTCATCAATGCAGAACACAGAAAGCAAATGCCTTACAGGTCTCTTCAGCAGTAGATATGATATCTCGCCCAAATAAGCTAAACCACGGTCACTGATATACAGGAAGACAATTATTAAAAGCACTGTCATTTCAGAATTGAAGAACATAAAGAATATGCCTGAGAAAAGTGTACATTTGGGTGAGTATCAGTAGCATGGATTTGCATGGGATTACATTGTGCGCATATGATAATAAAATGTTATAATTTGTCCTTTTATTTCTGCAAAGAAATGTGCCAGGCCCAGAGTGGCATAAATCGACCAATCTGCAGCAGATGTACAGAAAAAACCCGTTTCTTACAGATGAGCAGATGTTATTGCACCCGGTATTATGCAGTAATGTTACCTTGCTAGAAGGTGTAATTTGGCGCGTTACTGCCTGTGTTAAAACCCGCGCCCGTGATCATGCATTATAAAAAGTGCAAATAACGTCTGCTACAGTACATCGGTATGGTGCAACTGTGCCCAATAAATAGAGCCGAATAGCGCACTTTTCTCTGCATTGATACATAGACCTCTAAATAAGGAGCATTGAATTTAGGATTATTGATGGCATTTAAATGCATTGTTTTTTGTGTGAGTACTATGGCTTCAGCACCAGAGTCGCACAATGACTCAAACAGACCCGTGGAAAGAAAACATATGCATTAGTAAATGAACACTTGTGCATTTTTGGTGGGGGCTTATTTCAATTTCCACCCATTTAATCCCTAAGACTAAATGACTTTTTTTTCATTTTCACATAGATGACCACCAATAATAATCCCTTATTATTTAAACTTTACAGTACACATTCTCAAATGAATTAACCCAGACAAGAAAAGGACACCCCCAAGCATACGAACACACAGGAAATAGTACGTCATGATCTAGTTCAGGGGTGGCCAAAGCCAGTCCTCAAGGGCCACCAACAGGCCAGGTTTTAGGGATATCCCTGCTTCAGCATAGGTGGCTCAATCAGTGGCGCAGTCAAAGACTGGGCCACTGATTGAGCCTCCTGTGCTGAAGCAGGGATATCCCTACCAGCTGACCTGTTGGTGACCTTTCAGGACTGCAGTTGACCAGTCTTCGACTGAGCCACTGATTGAGCCATCTGTGCTTAAGCAGGGATATCCTGAAAACCTGACCTGTTGACCTGACTGGAGTTGAGCACCCATGCAACAGAGTACAATGAACTGGTATGTTAAAGGACGAGAGAGGTGTGTAATGTCAACTTCTACTGTACATGGCTTGTCCCTCTCATTGTCATTCTGCTCCCTCATTTGAATAGCTGCTGCCTCTGGATACTGGGAGACACAAATGGCCTGGAATGAGCCACTGACAGCTTCTGAATTCGTGTCCTTGTCACTTCCATTCTTCCCTCTTTTCATCGCCCGCCTTTCCCCCCCACATACTCTAACATGATGTGACTGCTCCCTGGAGCTCGGAGAACTGTCAAGGTTAAATAGGTGTAATTCACCAGGCGTAAGTGATAAAGATTCGCCGGCTCATTTTATAAACAGCCATATCCCTAGTCTCTCTTTTCTTTTCTTTTTTTAAAGGGAGTAATTGAGAAACCTGTTGTGAACCTAATGGGGAGAGTTTAGCAATGGCTGCAAAGATCAAGGGGCCTGGTAAATATCACTATATTAAGTAAATATTTAGCTATAGAAATGCGTATAGCATCACAATTACAGTACAGTGCGCAGAACGCAGCACAGAGGAATGTTAAAGGCACAGTCCCTGCCCAGGTGAGCTTACACTCTATGATTCTGGTGCCTGAGGCACAGGGAGATAAAGTGACTTGCCCAAGGTCATAAGGAGCTGACATAAACCCGGCAAGTATTGCTACACCTATTCCCACCTGGCCTGGCAACGCCAAAACACCACACTCCGGACCCGCTCCTTCTGCTGCGGGTGCGTGCACATATATATGTTCCCACCTCAGTATAATAACGCTACCAGGGCTGACATCCAGACCATCATTATCATAGCGTTATTTCTGGGAATAGCCTACAAGGAAAAAGGGCCGGTCTTAAGGGGTACCTCAATGATTGTGCTGAGTAAAGGACTTAACCCTTTCATTACGTGTCATACCAATATATATGTATATATATATAATGGATCATCTAAAAGTCTGAAACACATGAAGAGATGCATCTGATCATGTGTCATGAAGTTGATGTAATAAACTACAGAATACTATGGCTTTTAATGATTAGTGTGATTGCAGGATATGTTTGTCTAATCTAATATTTGATATAATCTTCAGGAACGGGTGTGCGATAATGTACAATAATGTGTCAACATATTATAACAATAATTACGAAGAGGCAGTTGTGAAAAAAAAATCATTATTCACACGCAGTAACTTCACTGTGTGCGAAAAATTAATTCAGAAATAATTTACAAGGAAAATAACATCAAAACTACTTACATGATATCTCCTGTGTGTTAATTGGAATGGATGTAACATTTTTGCCAATGTGCAGGTGCAGCGTCTTGGTTAACGTGTCTTCTAGTTCGTACAGCTAAAGTAACGATGCTAGTTTGCCGAACTGACTCTTTTTGTTTGCATATCATTAGCTTGGTGGATACCCGTTAAACTGAGGAAAACTAGCGGACATTACCTATTTAGGTGACTTAATTAGTAGGCTGGATTTAATGGATTTTTGAGGATCTGCCCCTGAGGGAGGTAAAATCACGTGAAGCACCGGTAAAGAACGAGATGCATGGCTAGCACAAGAAGTTCATTCTGAGCGGCGGAGCAGAGTGGAGCCTTAAAATATAGGACGATATCCTGAGTTAATACATAATGTAACGAGAAACAAGGAGAGGGATTTAAGTTGCAGACAAACATGATGATTCTAGTAGATGCATTTTGTATTTATTGAACAGGAATAATGGAAAAAGAGGCCAGTTTGTATAGGATAGAAGAGTCAAGACAGCGGAGAGTGCAAGACCTGTGCCGAACCTAGAGCGCACCTCCTCTCCCTTTGCATCAAGCACACAATGCTTCTTTGGGGAAACAAAGCCCCAGCCCTATTCATTTATATCAAAAACCAGATTAATTTGTCAGGCTGCTCATCCTTGATCTTGAGCCCACGGTATTGCCGCAGCTCGGGATCTCAGCAGCTGTCGGTGCTCCAGAACAGGAGATGTGTTACTGATAATGGGGAACTCTTTCCAAACTCAATTGCGTGACCTAACCAAATAATTGTGTGGAGGGAGAGACAGTGGTTAACAAGAGCATTAAGGTGTAGGCGAAAGAAAGGATGGGGTGTAATGTACTGTTTCAGCAATGTTCTCTTAGGACTGGATAAACCAGGGGTGGCCAACTCCAGTCTTCAATGGCCACCAACAGGTCAGGTTTTAAGGATATCAGTGCTTCCACACAGGTGGCGCAATCAGCGGCTCAGATATTGGCTGAGCCACTGATTGAGCCACCTGTGCTGAAGCAGAGTCCTTGAGGACTGGAGTTGGCCACACCTCGGATAGATGGTAAAGCTACTCACTGTGACAAAGAAATAGACAATGGCATATGGAAATAGAAGAACAATTGTCTTTAGTCTATTGCTCTTTATTCATGAAGATCCAAAAAAGGAAAAAATTCCACTTTAAGGTAACAAAATGATGGTAATATTGAAGAGAGGCTTTCAGTGAACAGACGTGATGTGATACAAGAATGATCACCTATTCTGCCCTGTGTGTGTGTGCCAGCTTGTGATTTGGTGTTTTGAATCAAACAGGCCAAATGTTCCCATCCAGGTGTTTACATTTAACACAGATACAACCAGAAAATAAAAGAAATACAAAATCCACAGTGCAAAAGTAATGTTTTATTTGTCTTTATGTAGAGACATCACTATCTTCACTACAATGGACACCTCTCTCCATCCACTGAAAAATTGATACTTTTTTCTACTGTTTTCTTGCTAAAATACAAATCAACATCAATGCAATGAAAGCCAGTGGAGGGTAGAGAGATTTGACGTTGGCCAGTATGATGCTTTAACACTTCTCTTCTTCTATTCCAAGATCTCCTATTAGGGGACGTCACGGCTGCCGCGTGGAACATCTGTATAGAGAGGACACTGCAACAAAGAAGCCTACTCAGATATTTCTTAGAAGAACTGGGACTTGCGTGGAAGGACTTTCTTACCGATTTTACAATATGCTATTAACCTTCATTACCAGATTCCTTGGAGGCTGTGTGCTAGAGTCTCCCAGAAAAGGGTGCACAAAAGAGCATTATTTGGGGAGATTTCCATTGGAGGTAATAGGAATGTTTTCTGTAATAAAACTGGAGCTGCTTTAGTGCCAACATTACAGGCAACAGACGGACAAGCAAAACCTCCCGTACAGTATGTCTTTCATTATTTACTGACCCTCCGCACTGATAGCAGGAATATTAAATTTGATTTAAGCTGCTTACCCCTATTCTTGCAGAAAACTGCAAATACCAGGCCCGGCGAGTATAATATGTATTATAGACAGAACAGGTGCTCCAATAAAATATGATTTTCCCAGGAAACCACAAGAGACTTTCAGAAATGCACAATGAGTCTTCATAAGACAAGCATGCACATTTAAAAAGGATATTAAAAAAGAAAAGAAAATGCTCGGGCGCTTTGGGTTTTAGATAATGGGACCTGTGAACTGATGATCACATTCCTGAAAATCAGAAACAAACTGTAAATCAGCCACACGTCAGCTGTGTCACCTGTGCGCTTACAGGGCGTTCGTCAATAACCGTAACTACTGCCTTAAGTACATCGTCCCTATTTAGGGCCCTGTTCAATAAACTGAAAAGTGTGCTTTGGCCGTTGTGCACAAAACAACTGCAAAAAAGCGGCAAAGCGCTCTTCTCCCTACTCAATAAAGGACGAGGAGCAGCTCCCCAAAAACATCTCTAAATCTCTCTTAGGCTGAATGGCAAATTAGCATGTAAACGAGCAGTATTCACAAAGTGAAGTGTTCATCCGGTATTTAACATGCTCTGAATAGTGTTTTTCGCTATGTGAACTGTTCAATTATCACTGCATCTTTTACAGCAGGTTCATTTAGCCAAAACATCTTCAAAATAGTTGAGCAGATCAGCGAAGCTACCCAAAGAAGTGAAAAAGTTAAAAGAAAAAAAAACTTGAAGTTGTCAAAAAAAATATATCAAGAAGACCTTTATAGCTGCCTGAAGTACTGGGGATAGCAATTATAATAATAATAGCATGTTCTTGTATATCTTGCTAGTTTTATGCAGGTCACTGCCCTGTGGAGCTTGCAATCTATGATTTGGTACCTGAGGCACAGGGAGATAAGGTGACTTGCCCAAGGTCATTAGAAGCTAACACCGGGAATTGAACCAGGTTCCCTAGCTTCAAACTCAGTGCCAGTGTCTTTACTCACTGAGCCGCTCCTTCTCCCTATAAAGAACAGCACCTGCGAATTAGACAAATCTCCGGACAAAGTGTCTAAATAATATAAGTGTCTGAAAAATATCACAATACCTTTCAACAAAATTGGAGCCATTTATTTGTGTTTAAAGTGCATGTCAGGATAATACACATGGGTTAAACTCCCCGAGTATGACTTTCATCACCCTACGCTATGTAACTATGAAACTCGAAGGCCGAGGCTGTGGTTCGAGCGACGGCGCATGCGGCTCTAACAAAATGCAGGGGATATATGGGGCCGGCCATAGTGCGGGCGAAGGAAGCGCCACAGCGCGCCAGAGTGTGGGAGAGAATAGCAAGTGAGTGAGCCGGGTGGAATGGGAGAAAGAGATGGAGGGAATGGAAGTGTTCTTGAGATTTTTAATGTCAGCCTTGAGAACGACAAAATCAAGAAATAGCGCTCTTTTTATCCCAGATTATATATCTTGTTTGAATCCCTGGTTTCCTCAAAGTTCTATAGCGTTGGTTTTTGTTCCTGGTTTTTATCACTTTGAATCTCTGCCCCTTTGTGCGTAGCTAATTGCCTGTTTCTTCACCCAGAAATCATACATAACTTGTTTGTACTGTATTGGGCAAAAAAAAAGGAAGCCCAGAGATAATTTTTTAGGGGATGTCGAAGCTGTTTTAGCAGAGATTATTGAATAGAGTGTTTAGGCTGTAAGATCTCTGAGGCAACTGATATCAATAGCACATATTATTTGTCTTAAAGCTCTCTAGCATATTTATGCAATGTTGTATTTAATACCATACAGATCTAGCTATACCTTCAGTGCTATATAAAAATCAAAAAAGTTGGTGCCTCATGGAAATCGTAATGATGTCTCAGACAATTGTTACAAATCTCTGAGTCTGTCAAGCTAAGAGTTTATTCTGTTTATCCCAATCAGTGTCTCAGCCTGCCATTCTGATTGTCCCTTTATTCCACAATCTGAGCTTCTTCTGTTATACTGTATGAATTGGCAGAACAGCATTGAAAAGGGCAAAGAGATTTTTTTTTTTGTAAATTGAGATCTGGTGCAAAATCTCTCAGTTACAAAGCTAAAGCCAAAGAGGTACCATATTCCGCAAACAAAAAAACAACCCACTGCTTTCAATTTAGTTTCTTTGTATCAAGATCTCCTGGCTGCGAAACTGGTGCCATAAGGCACCAGATTTATCACAGACAAATGTTGGGAGGTCCTCCCTGGCACAACAATTAAGAACAATTTATAGGAAATGTAGGTGAAGTCTTTGTTGCTTGTTAAGAGGACAGGTGTGATGCTTTTTACTGTCTGGTATTATGTGGGTTACTTATAAAGATTAAAAAAAAAACATGTATGAGCACATTCACATGTCTCAGACAGGTCCATAAACCTGTCTTTCCCCATGTTCCCACTGCAGCCAGGGATTCTGGGTAATGGCATGCTAATGTTCACTAGTAGCGTGCCACTTTTACCTCTTATCCATTTTAACATGGACCCCTATAAGCTTATGCCTGGCGTATTACACAGCTTTTAAGCACAGCCTGGGTTAGGCCCCGGACATGTTAGGTGCTTGCTGGCGGAAGCGCGCTGAGGCGCGCTCCCGCTCAGCACTGAGCCCCTACAGCCGCAATTAGAGAGGCTTTAGCAGGGGCTCACCTGCACTTTCGCGCGCTTGCAGAAGCGCAGGTCTTGGGGGAATTTAAAATCCCCCCGCTTTCCGGCGAGACAGGCCGGTCACGTGAGCGGTTCGCCCAATGAGGGCGAACCAGCTCCGTGACGTCACTGGCCCGCCCCTAGCCAGTGACGCGCCCGCCCCCGGACCGCCCCGTGACGGCTGCTGAGAGCGCTTGCAGTAAGCAACCGCAAGGCCAGGGAAAGCACCCGCTTTCCCTGAGCCTCAGCGCGCCAGCGGTAAGCGTGTCCGAGGCCTTAGAGAAGTATGTAGCCAGTAAACCTGCTCACAGACAGCTGTTTGATCTTTTGGGTCTCATCAGTGTGAGGCTGGTTACTGGCCCTGCATTCTGAAGCTGGCCATGGATATACACCAGGCACACAAGCAAGTTATTTACTAATTCCTAAAGGAAAATATCCAAGGAGTCTATACTTTATCTCACAGCAAAAGTGGAGCAATTCAGGAGTGGGGAGAAGATTGCACCAGATAGATCAAATACAAAAATCATATTAAAAATAATAGGATTTTTTTCTTCTTTAATATACCAAGTTCAATTACTTTGCCTCGGGAATACCACCACCAGATACACAACCGTCATATACCCCACAGTGTGTGTGTGTGTGTGTGTGTGTGTGTGTGTGTGTGTATGTATGTGTGTGTGTGTGTGTGTGTGTATCAGCCTAAATACTGTACCAGCTACATTTCCTAGACTTTAATGGATGCTTTCCCCTGCAAGGCTTATTGTGGAAATGAATTATATTTGAATGGCTTTGGGGCTCAATATAACAAATGGCTTTTCTGTTGTTGTTGTGGTTTTTTATTTGCTGCTCTTGTTCTTACTTCTTTCGGTTATATATATATTTTTTAATGAAATCTATAATACATCAGTCAGATTGCAGGGGAGAAAAAAAAAAGAAAAAAAAAGCCGGAGCACACAAACACTATGTAAAACGCTCCGAGAAGAAGCTGGGGTCTGCTCTGCAGGTGCGTCTCATGTGGTACAAATCTCATTATTTTCTTACATTTTATGTTACAGAAAGCAGTGAAATAAATAACCTCCTGCGTTCTGATGCTTAACTTCTTTTCACGTTCTTTGCTGGTTTCTGATCAACATGTTCTCACCGGATTGAATTCACATTGTCTTACTTTCAGTTCTAACAAGCAGAAATCCCCAATACACTAATTTTGTCAAGTTTATTCAGAGTATTTGAACTGTCGGCTCCTCTGTTGTTTGAAACCTATTGTCAGCACCGGGGGCCCCTCCAGTTCCAGGGGAAATTATCTTTGTAATTCCTGTGTATTTTTTCCCCTTCCGGAAAAATCAATATGGCAGCAGTATCAGCCTCACTTCTGTGAGCCAATAGGAAGCGGCAATGCTATGGTTTTCATGACATAGCGTCTTCCTATTGCATGGCTCTGGCAGCCATCTTGATTTGTTTTGTTATTTCACCTGCAAATGCATACGTGAATTTCTCAGGCACCAAGGGGAGAGGGAGAGGAGGGCAATTAGGGGAGACTGCTGCTGGAAAGGGCACTTTGACTTCAGTGGGAATAAAAAGTGTACCACAAAATGTTCCACACTTTGATGTTTTGGGAAGTTTTTGTGAATATTAAAATTGTACCAGGTACTAGTAGTATGTCTCCAATAGAGCGCTTAAACTATTACTACTGTTACGTTGTGCGAGTACATTCTCTGAATTGTGCTGAAAATTGGAATTGTGCAACATATCTCGAATTATCGCCTCTTTTGCGAGAGATTTGCAAAAATGGCCGTATATAAAGAGTCATGTGACCTGCATTTAGGGTCATGTGAATTGGAAACATTTCACCTGCTAAAAGGTCTGAGGGGGGAGAATTTGGCAAATGTCTCATCATAAGCTGTAGAAATTCTTCAGGACAAAAGCTACTTTTGCACTTGTTTTGTCCCACATGTAATTCTCATTGGTTGTTTAGAAAAATATTCAGCGGTGGAGAAAACAGCTTTGTTTTTACAGAAACGGTAATAATACCTTTTCATGTCATTTCAGGTCTTTACAGATAATAATTATTAGAGATGTTACGGGTGGTCTGGGAAGTGTTTCTGCAGCAGGGCTGGCACTCCGGCAGGGGAAAGCACTATGGTAGATGATTTAAGTAAACTTGTAGAGTTGAGTAAACTTAGCGTTGGAGTTACTCCCATACAGCATTGCTCTACCGCCACCACCGCCACCACTGTCGCTGCCACCACCGCCGCTTTGTTTTGCAGGGTCTGGATGCAGTGGCGTAACTTCGCCTCAAGGGGCCTCCGGGCGACGTCATTACATCACTGTGTCACGTGTTGCCATGTGACATAATGTCGTCATGGAGGAAGGCTGCTGTGTTACAATGGCCTCGCTCTCTCAATGGCAATCAGTTTCATTGCTGTGGGGAAGAGTGTAGGACTTCTGTAATCACTTGGGGGGGGGGGGAGGGGTCAGCAAGAGTCCAGAAGGAGAGTCCTGACTCCCTTCAGGCCCCCCTCAGTTACTAGTTTAGGTAGCGTCACATTATTTCCCCTGATTTAGCAGAGGTTAGTGTATCTGGCCCATAGAGCACCGTATTCAGTTATGGAGACAATGGACCATATTTACTAAGCCGTGTTCTGCCACAAGGCACATTCCAGAGCTGAAAGACATCCAAGTCCAAGTCCTGTAAGATGTCTTCCAGAGCTGGAAAGAATCGCATGGCAGAAGACTGTCATAAATATGGGCATATACTGTATCTGTGGTGCAAAGAACAACAACTAAAATGTTGCATATTCTATATCAGTGGGGCTCAACTCTAGTCCGCAAGCCCCCCCAACAGGTCAGGTTTTCAGGATATCCCAGCTTCAGCACACCTGGCTCAATCAGTCCCAGCTAAAGCGCAGGTGGCTCAATTAATCAATCAATTAATCAATCCGACTGAGCCTCTGATTGAGCCACCTGTGCTGAAGCTGGGATATCCTGAAATCCTGACCTGGACTGGAGTTGAGCACCCCAAGTCTACATTATCAAATGAATCAGGAAAACTTCTAGCGCCTCAATGTTTACAGCCTGAAGAAAGAAGGAGTTGGATAACTCCTGACGAAGTTCTGGGGTTTGTCGGATCCCACCTGAGGATACAGAGGAGAGGGAGGCGGCCAACCTCCCTGCTGCTGTTCCAGCCCTAGCCGACTGAAATCTCGACAGATGAGACCTCGTAACATCACACACCAGGAAGTGAACGCCGGGTGAGTGTGCTGCTGTTCCCCTGCGTTCCCCCTATCCACGAGGCAGGAGAGAGGCATTTTTACCATCAGACTGGAACACAGGACTTGAGGAATCCCCAAAGAGCCCTGTACAACGTCTAGGTAGTGTACTGAAAATGTGAGTGCAATTGCAATTGCTGTAATCATATTGAAAAACACACTTTTTGTCATACAATCTATACCATTGGGTTTTTTCTTTTATTCTCTTTTTCCAACCCTGAGACAGATTGAAGGAGGATCCCCATTCATCCCTCAAACAGCAAGAAAATGAACAACACAGTGTTATATGGTTTATTTATCCATATTTATTTATTTTATCACTATTTACATATTTATTAATTAGTCACTATTTATCCTGTGCTCCCCTATTTTTTCCCATCATTACCCCCTCCCCCCCCAACAGGTCAGGTTTTCAGGATATCCTAGCTTCAGCACAGCTGGCTCAATCAGTCGCAGCTTAAGCACAGGTAGCTCAATCAATTAATCAATCTGACTGCGCCACCTGTGCTGAAGCTGGGATATCCTGACATCCTGACCTGTGGAGGAGGTGGGGGGAGATTGGGCTTGAGGACTGGAGTTGAGCATGAGTGGTCTATATTATCAAATGAATCAGGAAAGCTTGTAGCGCTGCAATGTTTACAGCTGGAAGAAAGAAGGAGTTGGATAAAAAATATTAAAAGTATCAACCTAGTAGAATATTCATCGTGAAATCCTGGAACAAGGACACACATTCTGGTGCCAGAGGGTGAAATGAAGGAAGGATTTGTTTCCAGAAAGAGAAGTGGATTCATGGAACAGCTTCCCAACAGACATGCTGGAGACTAATGCCGTAAAGAGATTCAAAACCTTTTGGGATTGGTCATAATTTATCCTAAGTATAAAGTGCTCATGGGTCAAATGTGCTATAACGTTTTACAGCAGGTAGGAAAAGGTGCAAGTTAGATGGGTCTTATCTGCTGACTATTTCTGTATGACTATGTTTTTATATGTTTTATCTGGACATGAAAACTCATACAGTATACAAATAACCTAATGGCGAAGAATCAGGAATTAGTGTAACTACCATCTGCAGTACCTTGGATAGCTGCCTGCTGGTAACCATGGTTTGTACTTGGCTTGGTGGCTTTAGAAGACAATGATTTACATGGATTCTGTCATAGACCTACTGTGAGATCTCCAAAGGCCTTTTCCAAGCTTCTATGGGAGTACAAGAAATCCCCGCCTTTAACGCTAGATAACGCAGTTTAAATCCCAGTGCCAGTTCCTTATAACCTTGGAAGGGTTACTTCAGGGGTGGCCATATTCAGGCCTCAAGGACCACCAGCAGATCAGGTTTTAAGGATATCCCTGCTTCAGCACAGGTGGCTCAATTCAGCTGAAGCTGAAGGCCGAGTCACTGAGTGAGCCAGCTGTGTTGAAACAGGGATATCCTTAAAACCTGACCGGTTGGTGGCACTTGAGGAGTGGAGTTGGCCACCCCAGGGTTAGTCCATCTCTTTCTACATTGATGATTCACGTAACTTTGTGTTAGTGCAATATGACCCAGATCCACAAACGGATGCTAAGCGTGAGCACGTCTATACTCCCATTAAGCTTAGCACCCTTTTAGTGGATCTAGGCCTACAGGTGCACAGACGAGTATTCTAAAACTTGCCTTAAACTTGCCTTGGAAAATCTGGGGCTATCACCAACAAGATCCAGGTACGTGCTGCAACATTTCAGTGACATTTCTGCAGACAGACTAATGGCCCATCGGATTAACTCAGCAAGGGGGCCCTGGCAGTCCCATTCAGTTTGAATGGGACTGCCAGGGACCCCCACTGTTAATCCGATGGGCCATTAGTCTGCCTGCAGAAATGTCAGGGAAATGTTGCAGCATGTACACAGGATGTACCTGGGTCTTGTTGGTGATTGCCCCAGATTTGTTTTAGAATACTCGTTGGCACTACACTATGTACACTGTCAGGGGCTGATACAGAAATAATTCCTATTTTTATTACTGCCTTTTAGCATCCTGAAAGAGCTCACTGTAGACACAAAGTGTGGGTCAGCAACGTGGATCATATGCTGTAACCTGTTCTAGTGGGATTTAATACTAGTCTCCCTGATAATTAGGGACGGGGAAAAAAATTGGCAACTTTGGATCCACAGCGGCTCCGTTGGTCCACGGATTTCAGGGGATCAATCTTAAAAAGGGCGATTGGCGTTTATCAGATTTTTTATTATCACAATACACTCCGTGGATTCTGCAGCCCGTGGACGGATTTGTAAAAATCCAATCGGTGGATTCAGGAATCCGTTGGCGGATTCTTAAGAATCCGACCACGGCTTGTTTTTAATGGCGGCCTTGGATTAATCTGCCTGGATTAAAAACGACCAAATCCGTTTGTGGATTTTACACTGCAAAACAAATTTTGGGGGGTGAAATGCGAGACAATTTGGGAAACAGCTTTGGGTGGATTCACCCGTCTCTACTGATAATGACAGACTTTTCAAGACACACTTGCATTGTAACAGTTAAATTATACAGTAGCAAACCAATATAAAAAGAACCTCACAGCAATGTCAACCCAGCAAATCCAACGTGCGAACGGAAGACTTTTTGTTTGTTTTTTTCATTTTCTTTTTTTGTTTCTTAGATTTTAATTGTTTGCTCGGAGAAAATGAAAGTATTGCCTTCTCAATAAAGTTCTCTCCCATTTCAGGGACATGGAACAAATTTACTAGACCGTACGGGTCAATTTAAAAACGAGTCTCCGAGACAAAAGGTTATTAAATAGATTTGCTCCAGAACGGACTATGGAGGACATGTAATTTTCTGGCTATTGATTGCATCCTGAGCGACATTTCTTTGGATTTCTGCACTCTGTACTCCGTTTCTCACCGCTTTGTAACACCTTTACTTAGCCCTGCAGGTCCCGCCTGGCTGGCATTCAGCCTGTGTTCCCTCTAATGCCTTGAACTTAAAGGGGAATCTCAGAAAGTACTTTAAGCATCGGTATTGATCAGAAAGCAGGAGAGAGCATTGTGAGTAAAGAGAGGCATGAGGTTACCTGTAAGACATACATAGCTGATGGCCTTTTTATGTATCAAAGTCGTTCTAGTGAAGTCCCACTAAGCCAGTGCTTTATTTAATCCTCATGGATGCCTGATGCACTAAGGATCCTATTTACTAAAGGGGCAAAACAGCACCACATTTATCAAAGGAAAGAAATCTAATGGAAAACATCAGTTTTGCTCCAGTTTTGTAGCTGGAGGACTTTTGTATTTATTTTGCATGTTAGTAGGGTTTTTAGTACGTTATCACCAGAACATGGTCTGACTGTGGTTCCCTACGGATAAGAGTAAAAAAGTACTGCACTCAATTTGTAAGAACAGGGACTGACTCAGCTCTGACAATTTAAATTTGGGAGGATATTCTGGGAGGATATTCGCTTAGCGCTGATGTGGGGTATTACATCCCGAATTCGGTATTAACTGCAGGTAATGCTGAATCGGGGTGTGATACCACACGCTGGGACTTGGTCAGCACCGGCTGTGGAATTATTAATACACAGTTGCTGTAAGAAGCTTCTAAAAAGGGCAATTCCACTTAGCAAGCAAACATTTTTATTTAAAAAAAAAACAAAAAAAACAATACTTGCTTCCTTAGCAAGATTCAATCCCCTTTTAAAGTAATGTTGCGATAGTTTCCTATGTCAAAAAAAAGGAATAATTTTCTTTGAATCCAGATAATTGTAATCTTATCTGAAATAACAATTGTTTTTTTTATTATTATTTTTATTCTCTGGCTGATGACACACACACACACACACACACACACACACACACACACACACACACACACACACACACACACACACACACACACACACACACACACACACACACACACACACACACACACACACACACACACACACACACACACACACACACACACACACACACACACACACACACACACACACCACTAGGCATTATCTACCTTTTCAATATGATCAGAAGTAGAATATGACAATATGACACAGTTACCAATGCATGACCATACATTCCCTTGAATAGAAGTTAGTGCATTGTTAACTATTTGTTAACCCTTGAGTGGACATGCATGCATTAATACTTGTGTGTTGCTGCTCTTCTCACGATATTGAACAAGGGCCACAGATACATGTAAATAATATTGGTAGTGGCAATGCTGCTCCTGAGGATTTAGCACGGACCTTGCTTGATGCTAGGTGGCAGTGTCAGTCCATGCAAGTGACATTGGCAGGTTTTCTTTTCAATGCATGAATCCTACAGTCATGTTCAGCTGGCTCTATCTCGTGAGCTTCTCACCACTGTGTTTATAACTACAATGTAACAGTTTGGACAAGCAGGAGTGGGCAACTCCAGTCTTCAAACGCCCCCAACAGGTCAGGTGTTCAGGATATCCCAGCTTCAGTACAGGTGGCTCAGTCAGAGGCTTCTGATTGAGCCACCTGTGCTGAAGCAGGGACTGATTGAGCCACCTGTGCTGAAGCAGGAATATCCTGAAAACCTGACCTGTTGTTGGCCCTTGAGTGCTGGAGTTTCCCACCCCTGGTTTAAAGGGATGTTTCTTAATTCCTAAGTAACCTCCAGTGTAGGAATTGGGAGAACTTTTTGCCAACGTTTCAATTTGCTGTGAAAACAGATATTTCGCTTTCTTGAACATTCACTAAATGACAGAAATTCAACAAAAACAACAACAACAACAACAACAAAAAACACCCTTTATGTCGCCCAAATTTTCGATTGAAAAGTTTGATCTCACTTTTTTTGCGATTTTTTAAGTGAAACTGGCACCAAATCGCCTTTGCAGGAGACGGAAGTAGGTTATGGAAGTGATGTCAGTGCTGGCAGATGAGGCCGTCGGCGGCCCTCACCAACACACGTCCCAGTTACTTCATGCCCACAGTCGGCCGAGGCAATCACCAGAAGCGCTGAGGCTTCCATCTCTGCCAACGCATGCGCATAGACCAGCGGCTCCGTCTGAGCCGTTGGCTCGGTGCGCATGCGCTGAAACCGGCTCAGCACGCATGTGCAGGTACAACACTTGTCCCCTCGCCCCCACTCTGGAGAACTGACACACACACAGACACACAGACACACAGAGACACACACCGACACATACATGGAGACACACACACACAGAAAATGAGAAACACACACACACACAGAGACACACACTGACACACAGAAACCACACACACACAGAGACACACACAAGGAATCCAGAGTAAGTATAAATATAGGAGTGCAAATAGCTAAAATTGGATGTGTGCCGGGCACGCACGTTCGAAGTCAAACTTCTTTGCGTTTTGTCATTGAAATTGTGTTTTTATTTTTAATTCTAAAAAATCACCATCACAAATACAATCTCTGTGGCAAAATAATGACAAAAGACAAAGAAGTTTCACTTAAAATGTGCGGGCTCAGCACACACACACAATTTTTTTTTTCTTTTAAATTTCAAGAATAAAGTGTGAACCAAAATTCAGTGAGTTAGTTTATTTTTCTCTTTTCACTGCTAGACATGAAACCATCCCCATGGTACAGTAGTTTTAGGAAATTCTGCCTGCAAACAGTTCTGTCCAGAGCTGTTGTCCATAAAGAAGCGATCCATGCAATATCCTACATGTGTTTTTTTTAAAGGATCCGTTCTGTAGTATTAGATAATACTTACTGCATTTTTGTTTTTTTTATTCAACTCTTAATCTCGTTTTTATAAGTTTTAAGATACTGAGCTTCCTTTGATTTCTATAGCAGGTATTAGCCCACCTCCCCAGCAGTGTAAGATCTTTGTAACACTTTCCTGTTTGTGATCATTTGTTGCCAAAAAAGTAGTAACAATAGATTACAGTTTTTGGACCAGGATCCTCCCGAGCATAACCGCACTATTTCCAGCTCGTGGGACCCCCCCCCCCAAAAAATTCTGCGGACGCCCATGCCCCCACGTTCCTGATCTACTTACAATTCTTTGTGCTAATGCCCTTCCTGGATTTTCAAAGATGGTGTCCACGACCATCCAATAGGATGATGTTGCGGCTTCCTATTGGCCTATTTGATGGATCTGAAGCCTGTGAGTATCGCAGGAGCCGTGGGGCCCCGGAGATAAAAGTAGTGCTGTTTAGCTCCGAGGAACTGAAAACGGTAAAAATAAAAAAAAGTATTGCCGCTTTAAGGCCCAGATACACAAAGCTCCGTTATTGACTTAATGAGACGTTGACACCTCATTAAGCACTAACAAGTATCTTCAAAGTTCACTAATGCATTGGTAAGTGCTGTTTTCAGCCGTAACGAGCCCTTGCGTTACTATAACAGACGTTAGTGCTAATGATATGCAATAGAGGTGTTCCCTCTAACAGCGCTTATCCCTCATTGCCTCTAGATGAGGAGCTCTCAGGAGCACGGCTCTCATTGCCTCTAGATGGGGAGCTCTCAGGAACATGGCTCTCATTGCCTCTAGATGAGGAACTCTCGGGAGCACGGCTCTCATTGCCTCTAGATGGGGAGCTCTCAGGAACATGGCTCTCATTGCCTCTAGATGGGGAGCTCTCAGGAACATGGCTCCCATTGCCTCTAGATGAGGAGCTCTCAGGAACATGGCTCTCATTGCCTCTAGATGGGGAGCTCTCAGGAACATGGCTCTCATTGCCTCTAGATGGGGAGCTCTCAGGAACATGGCTCTCATTGCCTCTAGATGGGGAGCTCTCAGGAACATGGCTCCCATTGCCTCTAGATGAGGAGCTCTCAGGAACATGGCTCCCATTGCCTCTAGATGGGGAGCTCTCAGGAACATGGCTCTCATTGCCTCTAGATGGGGAGCTCTCAGGAACATGGCTCTCATTGCCTCTAGATGGGGAGCTCTCAGGAACATGGCTCTCATTGTCTCTATGTATGTGTTTGTGCATGTTTCTTCTCACTTGTATTCGGTATGTAACTCTATTTACGTCATTAATACATCTCTGAACCTCCCTCCCCCTGTTGTACTGCGCTGCGGAATATGCAGGCGCTTTACAAATAAATAATAGTAATACTGTGGGATTTAAGGATGCATTACTTAGGTCAGGGGGGCTCAATGCCAGTCTTTAAGACCCCCAAGAGGTGAGGTCTTCAGGATAGACCAGCTTCAGCACAGGTGGCTGAATCAGAGGCTCAGTCCAAGACTGAGCCACCTGTGCTGAAGCAGGGGCTTATTGAGCCACCTGTGCTGAAGCAGGGGCTGATTGAGCCACCTGTGCTAAAGCAGGAATATCCTAAAAACATGATGAGGGGGGAAGGGGGGCTTGAGGACTGGAGTTGGCACGAGAAGGCATCTTAAGTGCTATACACTGTATATCCCCTCAATCCCACCTTGAAACAAAACGTGCAGATAACGTGCACAGCAGGGAGCACACCTGAGGTACCCGAGATATGTGTAATGCTCTCTCTATAAAACATGTGTTAGGAGACACATTTGTAACCAGCCTTTTAAATGTTTTTATTAAAAAGTCTGTGTCATATTACAGAAATTCAGATATTGCTAATGCACATATATGTTTTCTGTCTTATAAAAGTAGATCTCTGTGGCGTAGGGCCATATGTACAGTATATATCACTTTAATGGGTCATAAGTAATCTTAATATACAGTATACAGCACAAAATGCCAATCTTTCTGCATTAACTCTCATTGACTTGAATTGGAGTTAATGCTGGATTGAGTGCACTAGCCCAGGAGTGCTCAACTCCAGTCCTAAAGCCAACAGGGCATGTGACTGCGTAATGCTAAAGACCCCAACAGTAGGATAAATGAATGAATGAATAACCAGATACTTGTAGGGGGGACCCCTAAACATAAACTTGATAGAAGACAGGTACTGGGTTGCAGTCCCGGATGGTAAGCTCACTAGTAAGTGACGCTGTTGTTAACAATAACACCAGGAAGATTGAGCATAATAACACCCTATAACGTACCAATTGTCTAAATAAAGTACTGAACAGGAAAACACGTAGCAAGCGATTGACTCACGCTGAGTGCTGCACAGTCCATGTGATCCAAAGGTGATGGGTCCCCAGGTGTGCTTCCATCCAAAGGTGAGTGGTCCCCAGGTGTGCTTATTTGTTTATTTATTGGTCATGGAAAAACAGGGCAATGGAGAGCCCTACCAACGTTTCACGCTTCACAGAGCGCTTTCTCAAGCGTGAATCGTGAATCGTTGGTGGGGCTCTCATTGCCCTGTTTTTCCATGACCAATAAATAATCTTTTTACGGGATACGCACCCTCCTTTCTACTTTTTTGATACCTACAGTAGTACTCTTCCAGTTTTTCTCCTTCTCTAAAGCCAACAGGGCAGGTTTTCAGGATATCGCTGCTTCAGCACAGGTGGCTCAATCAGTCCCTGCTTCAGCACAGGTGGCTCAATCAGAGGCTCAGTCTTTGACTGGGCCTCTGATTGAGCCACCTGTGTTGAAGCTGAGTTATCCTGAAAACCTGCCCTTTTGAGGGGTGGGGGGTTAAGGGCTGGAGTTGAGCCCCCCTGCTCTAGCCCATACTGTCGCCTGATGAATCTGCTCCTAAGGGTGTTTGGAATACTTTAAATGTCTATTGTTTGAATAATAATCCCCTGAATAACGTTACCTGACTATCAATGTCCCTCTGATAGGAACCAAGGTCAAATGTGAAGACCTCTGCAGCCGACCTTTCAGGAAGGTTCCTCCTGGCCAGCGATCGGAGCATGATATAGTAACATTACAGTAAGGGGAAAGCACTCGGGCTCACAGCTACTAAATGGTGCTATAAACCACCTCAAAGGGATCACCATGTGGCTCAGTAACATCAGGGGTGTTGAACAATGCTGCTAAATGATGTGAAACTGCCACATTTACTAATGAATGTAAATGATGCTAGACAAATCTCAACATATGAAAACTAATTAGGTCTTATATACAGTCTGTGCTTATTATAGCCTAAACATGCCACGGAGACCACCTACCTATCGCAGCAGACTGGAGTCAATAAAGAGCCATGTTTATCTCTTATTAGCCAAAGTGGCTACCAAGGAATACTTACTTCATGCTCTACTGGCATTCAAGACATACAAGCTGTTAACACTGCAATCATTTTAAAAAACAAAAACCTCTAATGTCCTTTGTCTTGTGTTTAACCTAGCTGCTTCTTTAATATTATTTATATGAATAACTAATAATATGACTATTATGGTTAACAATGTATTTAGATTGTTAGCTCTTCGGGGCAGGGACTCCTTTTCCTAATGTTTACATTTACTTCTGCATCACTTATCCTGATTAAAGTATGTCCCCTTTTACTTGGTCATGGGTATAACTGCTGCGACGCGCTATGTACATGCATGGCGCGATGCAAATAAAGATACACATACTGTACGCATTATAGGCGTTACTTTCTCTTGACCCAGGGGGTTCTCAACTCCAGTCCACAAGAACCCCCATCAGGTCAGGTTTAAAGGATATCCCAGCTTCAGTGCAGGTGGCTCAATCTGTGGCTCAGTCTTTGACAAGTGTTGAAGCAGTGCGCCACTTGTGCTGAAGCAGGAATATCCTGAAAACCTGACCTGTTGAGAACCCCCCTCTTAACCCATTCGCTTGCGTACCACTTTGCTTGTCCCATCCGGACAGTGAAGAGGTTAATATGTTGTGGGGGAACACACTTTCCTACCTCCTCCGTTTGGTCTCTGTGTGTTTTATTTCTGCTGCGGAATCCATTAAAGAAACACAGCTCTCCCGGGAGATTAACATTCTGTAATTCAGACAATCAGATTGCTGGATTTTCATTAGAGCCATTTTTTCGTGCCTCTAATTTGTGTCAGTTGACTTCTTTAATATTCTCCTTATGGAGCGAAGTCACTGGTACAGAAAACCAGGCTTGGAGGTAGCTCTAAGTAAAAGTTAATATAATAATTACAATTAACCCAGTAAAATAAAAACAAATGGCTAAATCTTCTCCGGGTAAACATCGGTTATATCTAAATAACCCTCCAGCTGTTTACTCACAAAGAGAAGGAGACTATAAACTTTGAGGTGAAATGTAATTATAAGTGGTTTAATTATGATATTTATGAGAGTCATGTTATGAACAAGATAAAAAATGATAGGCTATTGTAATTCCTCCCCCCTAGGACTCCCCGTCATAGTTTCTCAGACACTGATCTGCTTAGTTGTACAGAAGACAGATTGCTCAATAATTTTCCAAAAAGACAGATCACACCCACATACTGTAGTGTTCAATTTAGGATGATTGTGTTAAGAAATCGGTAGCTGCTTAAGTGCTATAGTGACATTCCAGAAGAAGGGATTTCTGTACGTCCTTACAGCTGTTCTTCACAAATCCAAACACTGTGTTGGTTATTCAAAGCCTGTCCTCAATTCTATAGTTGCTTCTCACACATTAAGTTTCCAGTCTATACCAATGTCTAAATATCAACCATACATTTCAATCTCTGGATGGCGATACCCAAGGAGAACACTCCTGGGGCAGAGCCATAAAGGGGCATGGGCAGCCAGCCGCAGACGTTAGGGTCAGATTCCGTGATTGGTAAGGGTCAGATTCCGTGATTGGTAAGGGTCAGATTCCGTGATTGGTAAGGGTCAGATTCCGTGATTGGTAAGGGTCAGATTCCGTGATTGGTAAGGGTCAGATTCCGTGATTGGTAAGGCCCCTTCATCTGCCGGGCCCACACTGAACAAACAGGACTTTTCTCCCCCTTCAACCCCCCACACACGCTCAACAGGCCCCCAGATTCCCATCCTGTAAAAAAAAATGGGGTGTTAAGAAAAAACGAGTACAGCGGATTACTTATCAGATCACTTTCAAGCAACCACAGCAGGCATTATTTATTAGGGAATCAAAGAGGAACCATAGCAAAGAGAAAGAGTAATGATGGAGGATAATACCAGGGATTGGCAGCTCAACACTATGGTACACTACATGTACATACTATACATTTATATATAAATAAAACAAAATTGTAAGGCCCTCCACAAATCACAGCCAAGGGGCATAGGATGGGGTAGATATTCAAACGAAGCATAAATTCCAGCACACTTGGATCTTGCAAATACAAGCTGCATTTATTGAACTGATCGACGTTTCGGTCCCCGGTGGCACCTTTATCGAGTGTGCTGGACTTAAATAAGTGTGCTGGATATAAATACAGATGGAGCAAGACTCCCTGTCACCGCCGCAGCAGCCGAACAAGCAGAAGTGTCGATGGAGCTGCGGGGGGTCCATGCTACTGAATGGAAACCCCCAATGTCTTAATCTTCTGGTGCTGTGACCTCTGCATTGGACCGTGCAGCTTAAAGACACGGAGCTGCAGGCTGTGTGTGAGAGCATGCCTGTCACTCCATACTTGCGCCCCACAATGACTTGCGTCTGCCACGGTAATCTGTCTCCTTGAAGCACAAGGCATTGTGTGGCACACGTTTTGTGGCTCCTGTGGTGAGTAACAGGCACGCTGCTTCCACACACCCTGCAATTCTGCACCTTTAAACCACACGGTTCAGAAAAAAGGAGGGTCTCCCTTTAGGCTGGTTAATTTCGACCCTTGCTGCCTCAATAACACAGTATAAAGGGGGGGGGGGTCTGTGTGGGTATGAAGGAGAGTGATGTGGGTATGAGAGGGGTATAAAGGTGGCAATTTACTATTTACCTTGACTGGTGAATGTCAGTGATATTTATCTAGTCCTGCATATATATATATATATACTATAATTCTAAGTTGAATTCCGCTTTGTATGTCAGAAGCATCATAATCTCACATACGGCACCACGTAGCACCACAAAACTTTCCCTGTACGTTCTGCGGCGGATTTGTAGGTCAACGCAACTATTTTGAGCTTCACATGTTACTCACCTGCCAAGTTATGGACATTTTAAGTTTCACTCGGCTGGACAGCAGTAAAAGCAAGGGGTGGGGGGTGGGGCTACCAAGGGAGGGGCGTGTCCTCTCTAGGAAAGGAGCTCTGTTTCATGTGCTTTTATTCTCAACCGAGGCTCTGCAGTCCCATGGCCGCCCGCACTCACTACTCCCCCCCCCCCCATCCACTCTCCTCCTCAGAGCCGCTCTAGCAGCCCTGCACTTTGGGGGAGGAGGCTGCTGCTTCTCCTTACATGTGAGCTAAGGGAGGGAGAGTCAGAGGTGCTTTTGCTGCAAAGTGTGTGTGTGTGTGTGTGTGTCCCTGTGTGTATGTGTGTCCCTGTGTGTACCTGTGTGTGTGTGTCTCTGTGTGGGGGAGGCTGCTGCTGCTTCTGCTTCTCATGTGAGCTACGGGAGTGAGTGAGAGGCTTTTTTTGCTGAAAACTTTGCTTCTGTGTGAGTGTGACTGTGTGTGACTGTGACTGTGACTGTGTGTGACTGTGACTGTGTGTGTGAGTGTGACTGTGCGTGACAGTGTGACTGTGTGTGACAGTGTGACAGTGTGACAGTGTGTGACTGTGTGAGTGTGACTGTGTGTGTGTGACACTATGTGACACTGTGTAACACTGTGTGTGAGTGACTGTGTGTGTGTGTGTGTGTCTGACTGACTGACTGACTGTGACACTGTGTGTGTGGGAGAGAGGAGAGAAGGAGGGAGAGAACAGGAGGGAGGGAGGAGAGGGAGAGAGGAGAGGGGGAGAGAGATCAATCCATGGGGTGTGATGTGAGAGGCAGGGGGGAGGTGATGTGAGATGCAGGGGGGGTGATGTTTAAACAAAAATCATTACAAAATATATACGCATTGTTTATTCAAAAGTATGAGTTAATTATTATTTATTAGGGAGTAGAAGATCAAGGGGTGCTCCACCCATATAACGACTAATCCATAGAATATGAATCTTCAAGGACCCCAGTATAGCAGAGTGGGTTTAATATATGAAATGGCCTGTGAGTCACTCATAACCAGTGTTCGACAAACCTATACATTTGCTCGCCCCGGGTGAGTGGATTTAACCCCCGGGCAAGTAAATATTGGCCCAAGCAGCACATGTTTGGTACTAGGTGGCGAGTAGATTTTTTTGTGTGGCGTGTAGATTTTTTGGTGATTTGTCAACCACTGCTCATAACCATATGTAAAATGATTGCCTCATGGTAGCTTACACAGTCCAAGTTAGAGTACTCAACTATATTGGTCAAACATAAAGATATATAATCCTTACCCACTTCTGCTGTCTCTAGGGGTCCACTGTGGCGTGCCACCCATGGAGATAATCCAGATACACGTAGAAAAAGAAAGCAAACAGCGCACTGCCAGGGAGTCAGGTGGTGAAAAAATAAAATCCATTTATTACAGAACTTATCTGATAAAAAACATTACCCCAGGGGGGTAACAAACAGCCTCCTACGCGTTTCGGATGGGTAGGTCCTTTATCAAGGAGTGTGGAACAAAGAGCAATAAGGGTGCCTTATATACCCCCTACTTAATAGAGGAATATCCCAGAAATATATATCCCTGAGTGTTTGATTTATATACACACCCATGTACACGAGACTTGCTTCCCCTGGAAAAGTGTGTGTGTGTGTGTGTGTGTGTGTGTGTGTGTGTGTGTGTGTGTATATATATAATACTATAATTCTACGTTGGATTCCGTCTGTTTGTTTGTATGTCCGAAGCATCGAAATCTCAGAAACAGCCCCACGGGGCACAACTTTCACTGTACATTTTGCTGTGGATTTGGCAGTGAGGGAACATGCCACAGCAGCGCAGGGAGATGTGCCGCCAGCGGGGGGGGGGGAGGGGGACATGTTCCGGCAGCCGGGGGAAACACACACACAGGCAGAGACAAATCTCACCCCGCACTACATCCAGCAGGAGGGGGGGGGAGGGAGATGTGCCGTGAGGGGAGGGTGGGGAGATGTGCCGCCAGCAGGGGGGGGGGGTGAGGCTGGGGGGGGGAACATCTATTCAATATTAAATTCCCCGGGCGAAGACGGGTACAGAAGCTAGTATATATATAAAATTTACAGTATATATAGCAAATGCAGAACAAACAATGCCTACAAATGGAAAGTATTTAGAATTTGTACAGAAAAATCATATAATACTCTAGTTCAGTTTTTTGGGGGGGTAATTCTATATAAGATGATGTGAGTATTCGGGCTGTTTTTGCACGTAAATACACATAGACATTAATGGGGATTTTCACAAAAAAAATTGCTGCTTTGGGGCATATAGAATAAGACCCTTAGTAATAAACCAGTTATCCAGTTTGTTTATTGCAATGTGTATTTTCTACCACCCTTAACTGGCTTTATATCTTGACAGCCCTTCCATGAGTTTAAAGGAAGCTACAAAGTTACAAATAACTTATTTTAGTTGTTCTTTGTGTTTTTATTGCAGTCTATACATTTTAAATGTGGCAACACAATACGGGCTCAGCAGACCAGTTTTCTTGCGATGTAACATTAGGCACCTACAGTAAGGCTCAGACAAAAGGACTTTATTGAAGATAACTCACACGAGGCAGGTCTTCTACCGGAATGAGGACCGTTTTATAAGACAGCATCTTAATAGCAAGGCAACTGCAGCATAGTTATCATACTTAATGTTTCAGATTCTTTATTGCATTGTAAAGCTCAGCCCACAATCACAGCTCTTTATAAACAGCCTTCCTTTGTACATGCCATTTTCAGAATAAGCGTGCAAAATGATTGTTCTGTTGCCATGGCAATTCGATAATGATATAATAATGGATTTGTTTGATAAAGCGCATTTCATCTGAATGTGATCGCAGGCTAATATATCATCCTACATCATATAAATGGACACCCGAGACACGACACATGACAGCCTTATCCTGATAAGCATGACGGTTCTAGGCTAGAAGAGGACAGAATTATTGTCCAATTACAGTTGCTATTGTAATCGGAGTATTATGTGGACCAGGCATTAGCAATAATAATTGGGCTTTTACCAGAAGGAATGGAACTGTGGTTAATTAACTAAACCGTGCTTGAAATCCAAGCTCCACATGTTGCACTTTATTACACTACGGGACATATTTAGTGGTGCTATCCCAGAAGAGACATTCTGAGCTCAGAAGGTGTCTTCTGGCACCAACAGGTGTCCAATGGAGCAGCAACAGTTAGTAAATATGGCCCTGTGTCTCTAGTAAGAAAAAAATCGACCGACTTAATTGTGTCTGTGCTACAACTGTATATAAAGTAACCACCTCTTACCAGGAAAAAAGGTTTCAAGGTATATAGGAACCAACTTCAGCAGCCTCACCAATCTTATGTTATTCTGTGCCACTTATACAGAACAGAACTCCCTGCGCCACGTATTCAGAAGTGCTGTTAAAATATCTATACTTCTACTTATACCCCCATCTAATCCCCCTCTAGTGATCGTGATCTAACTGGAAGAGTATGTGTGTGCATTTTCTTATTTTTCAGTGCTTCTTGGTAGCAACATCGCAGTGTTATCTTCTATATAAACATCATGCAGCTGTCTCCTACCCTTCCTTTCTCTGTGACCAATATTCAACACGCTGCAAAGATGTTAATACCTCCTAAGCAAAGCCACCCATTTACTTTAATGGATGGAAACACTTTGGAGTTTACTAAATAAGATACGCTAGTATCGTATAGAAGAAACCCCTTTGTGTGTGTAGCACTGTAGGTTCCAAATTGAAACTCCAAACTATTATTATATTTTAGAGATTGTGTATTAAAATATATGGGTATTTTTGTATTATATGTTCATTGTAGATAGTTACTGTCGCGGCCGAGTTTATTCGAGCATTTGCCCGTTCTCGGCCGCGACAGTAACTGGGCGCGCGCCGGGGTGTCCCGAACGCGCGCCGAAGCCTCGGAGGAGCGGCCCTCCGATCGGGGCTTCTCCTTCGCCTCTCCGGGTCCGCCGGGCCCCCCGGAACCCCCCACCGCCGTCCCAAATATCACGGCACACCAGGGCTCCCTCGGGGAGCCCTGGGCATGCGCGCAGAGGGCGCAGGCACCCGATGAAGCGTGACCGTGCATCGGTGACGCGCGGCACGCCGAGGGAGTGGGGCTAGCAAGCCGGGGCATCCCCCGGCTTGCGGAACTAGCCCTGCTCGAATAAATCGTGTCGGTAGTGTACATAGTTACATAGTAGATGAGGTTGAAAAAAGACATCCATCCATCAAGTTCAACCTATGCTAAATGTAGACGATAGTCTAAAGATAGTCATTAACTGTTTATTGTATGTGTATTTTTTTTTTCTATTTGCATGTGCATTGAAAATCACCTCTAGATACATCCGCCACTTGAAGACCCTGATTGACATGCATCAGTTTCAATTGCATCTATGCTCTTTTCCTTGGCTATAAAAAACTTAAAGACTCATATTCATACCGCTGAGGAAACGGAATTACTGGGCGAAACGCGTAGGGTTTAGGGTTTGGAGTTTAGAGTTTGAATTTGGAACCAACAGTGCTCCGTAGAAACCTTTGGCGGTCATTCTAATCCCTTCGCTGCTCTGCTGCGACGCTGGATCTGAGCAAACGCTGCGTGCGACCCATCCCTCTGCCACTCAAGACCTGTGGAGTCAGCAGGCAGGGAGAAAAGACTGCAGAGACCGTTAAAGAAGGGTGCGGGTGTCGCTACTTAACAAAGCCCGTTTGATTCTGGCATTTTGTAAGTGCAATACAGCTACTTTGGTGCGTGTCACCTTAGTAAACAGATTACACTGTGCTGTTTTCTCTTTTGTAATTTTCCAAATGTCTACGATCATCTAGCGGGTATCTGTGTACGCTGTGAGTCCCGGCTACTCGTCGAAGCAGACCCGGTTTGCTCTGGACCCTGTATTGCCTTTTCTTTATATTTTAGGATTTCCTTGGATGAACTTTGCGCCTCTGTGAACTAATCAGGTTTTCACTTTGCCGGACTTGGAGACCCTAATTGGAGAGCAGCAGGTGTTATCTAAAAGTATTTGACTTTTTCTCAATTATTGTACATATTTGTTTATAATTTCCCCCTGTATATGTGTATGTATATATATGTATATATTGCACTTTTATCATCCTTTTTAGCTATGACATTTAAGTCCTGCAGACGAAAATGAGCGGTGAGAGAGTTTGATTTGTTTCATTTAAGGGTGATGTATGTATATTTTTGTGCATTGCTACATTTGTATTTTTATACACTTTCCTACCTACAACCGCTGAATAAATACATCTCCATTTGTCCATGATTGATGAGCAAGCTTTAGTATACTGATCATACCAAAGCTTTTTGTTTCTATACATTTTTTTGTATATTTGGTGTAAATACTTTCTGCCATAAGGCTTTGGAAGAAAGCCTGTCACATAACGTTATGGTTGTGATATCACCCACCCCTTCACAATTGCATCATTAGCGCAGATTAACCCGGATTCCGATGAGTTATCGCTCACTTGTATCTCTGGGGCTGTAGCTGAGTTAAGGCAATTTTTGTGTATGCAAATTAGATGAATATCTACACACTTTTTTTTTTTTAATCAATGCCAAACATTTTATACAGCTCTAACGACCTTAGAGGACTCTAAGCCATAGAACAGGACTGGCCAACTCCAGTTTTCAAGGGCCACCAACAGGTCAGGTTTTAAGGATATCCCTGCTTCAGCACAGGTGGCTCAATCTGTGTTGACGCAGGGATATCTTTAAAACCTGACCTGTTGGTGGCACTGGAGGACTGGAGTTGGCCGCTCGTGCCAGAGAAGTTGTCACACCCCTCTGAGCACGCGACCTGTATATAGGACAAGGGGTTAATACAGTACACACAGCTATCGATCCGATTCAATCTTCACCTTGCAAGGTCCCTCAAATGAATAATATCCCCCCTCAATCCGTCCCAATATATAATCTGTCACGAACAAATCACTTGTGAGCATGTGACATATATGTAACTACGGTTAATACACACAGCCAGAATTTTTTTTTTTTAAGGCGCTGATGTGTATTAGCTACAATATAATGTGAATATAAATGTGTAATATCCTAATAGAATAAGTGTTAAAAATTACTAATTATATAACATAGTGATTTTTTTGCAGCCTGGGTGAAAAGGGGGATCTCATACCCCTAAAAAGAGTGCAAGGAAATGGAAGAACACCCTAGCGCATAAATCTATGATACCAATATACTATTGATATATTATTGAAACATTATCGGTAAACCAAGGTTTCTGAAGGCAAGGTGTATGCAGATTTGAATCATAACATTTAATTAAAATTAAGGACACTTTGGATTAAATCTTCCATGTGCAAGAACATTGCATTTTTACATCAGTTCTTTGAATTTTTTGGAACTTTTGTTGTCTATGCCTACGTTTTAATATTATTGTTATTTTCTGAAACACCCTCAGGTATTTGATTGAGCTCAATCTAGGTTTAGGTATGCATAATTCATATTTTATCATTTAAATATATTATTTCATATTGTTTATTCAATTATATTGTTAATTGTATTGTGTTTTTTATTACATTTTATGATTCAAATCTGCATACATGTCTTCAGAAACCTTGGTTTACCGATATGGCTTCAAAAATACATCAATAGTATATTGGTATCATAGATTTATGCATTAGGGCAGGGGGCGCAAACTTTTTTTCCCTGCGCCTCCCTGCCGGTTGTCCCCTCACTCCCGCGCCCCTCCCTAACCCCAACTTACCTGCGCTCCGGCGTCATGATGTCACGTTGCCATAGCAACGTGACGTCACATGACCTCGCAGCGTCATTTTGACGCCGCGTTGCCATGGCGACACAGGAAGGAAGCCGCCGGAGCCAAGGCAAGTTAGGTTTACAGAGGCCCTGCAGCTCCCCCGGCACTTAATTTAAGTGCCTTCGGGAAGCGCGCGGGGCCTCTGAAAACCCCGCCCCCCCCCGCCGGCAGTCTTGCACCCCCCCCTGGGGGTCGCGCGCCCCAGTTTGCACACTGCTGCATTAGGGTGTTCTTCTTTTTCAATACACACAGCCAACTTGCTGCCCCACCTTTCTCCTTCGCCAGGTACTTCAAATGAGTTACGATTTACCCTTACTCTTTTACAATATACAATTTTTCGCTGCTTCCACCACCAAAGAAAGATCAAATATGCAATGCGAGTTTCTGGTCTCTGTTTATGAAGAAAAACGATGCACTTGACACACAAAAATCTGTTGTAACAAAATGTTTCCGAAAATGTAAATACCCTCTACAAAGTGTGCAAGCTCAATTAGAGCCCAACTAGAGCCCGAGGTATTACTTATTAAAGTTCAGCTTTAATATGCAAAAGTACAGTGCCTGTGTTACCGAAAAAGGTTATAAAATGAACATACAGTTATAATAAATGCAGACACTTTATTCAAATAAAAGGATAAACATAAGCAGAAATCTCTATACAGTACAGTACAGTTACCACATGTCATAGGTTCTCGCCAGATACGTCACTGGCATAGGAAAGATGAAAAGTCATGTTTCTGTTCCCAAAACAAACCTCTGTTGAATTTTAACTAATAATTAAAAAGTAGGGATTTATATTCTAAGTTTCCTTAATTGAGAAAATCATAGTGTTTTCACCCCAACCTTTTCATCAATCAGCTAACGACAGTATATAACCACATAACGTCTATTTGGCAGAAAAACCAGATATCTGTCTTTGACACCTCTTAGTCATGAAATGTTTGGCATCATTTGATTCATCTAATCGCAACGGTTCTGAATATCTATTCATAATTTTTGCAAATGGCTGTCAGGCCCCCTGATTCACATTCAATAAATGTACTCTTTTTTTTTGGAATACCTTCTTAGCCATGCTCCCTGCAGAATCCTCCAAAGAATGTCTTTCAATGTATATTTTAAAGGGTCTTGTTTATTTTAGGCCTGGTCAAGGGTTGTACAGGCCATAAAAACAAATATTGTATTGTTAAGAGAATCTGTAACCAATATTTACCCCTCGTGTGCCAGATGGATTAAAATACTTAATAATTTCTGCCATATTCATTACAGAAGTCTAAGGAGGTAATTCTACATAATATGAAGCAGCCGTCTAGGTAGATTGCGGACTGAAAATGGCCCAAATGGCTGCTTTGGCTACATAAAATAATGCCCTTTGTGTACTTATTCTGTACAGAGCAACTGCAAACACACTATATGTCCAAGGTTAAATATCAAGCTGCCAATCTATGATGTAATCATGATGAATATGTATGTGTTAGGTGATGGTGTTAACGGTCAAGCCTACTGTAGCTGTGTCAATTTTAGCATTGTCGTTGGAAACCACCTCGCAAAGAGTGATTATAAGAAGCAATAGGAAATGTGAGAGGAGGTGTTCATGTGTTCAGATGTGGTTTAAACCCCTGCGGAGATCACCGTTTCTCCAGTTCAGGGATATTAGTGGATGGGTCAGAAAGGGACTTTTAATGCCTGGCAAAGACTGACAATTTTTTAAAAAGTGACTAGTGAAAGTCCAATATTAACCAGTGTTGTGAACATGTGTGAAGATGTCCTGCACTCTATTAATAGTGAATCTGTGAAAGTATGGTTATGATAATCAACAGAAAATGTTAGAGAAGGTGTTCACCTTCATACCATCATTTTATAGATGTAGTTCATATACAGAAGATCATTTATATATCCATTTTTACATCTCTTGCCTTACGGACTTAATAATCTACCTGGGTGAAACTGGTATAACCTTTTGGAACTGATCTTATTTTATTTTATTTATAAAATGTTTTACCAGGAAGTAATACATTGAGAGTTACCTTTGGTTTTCAAGTATGTCCTGGGCATAGAGTTAAAGTGACAAATAATACATGGTTATAAGTACAGTTACATAAATGAACAGGGCATACAATATATACAATACATTGTATGCACAGTTATCTGTATCGAATCGTTAAAATTCAGATACTCAATGGTAAAATAATAAATAGCTGGACTCTGTAAAAGATCGTTATCATTATCAGTTGGTAAGGTATGGGAGAGAGAGTGGCTCAGTGAGTAAAAGACACTGACTGGCATTGAGAGTTTGAAGCAGAGGGGCCTGGTTCAATTCCCAGTGTCGGCTCCTTGTGATCTTGGGCAAGTCACTTTATCTCCCTGTGCCTCAGGCACCAAAAACATCGATTGTGAGCTCCACGGGGCAGGGGCTGTGCCTGCAAAGTGTCTCTGTAAAGCGCTACGTAAAACTAGCAGCGCTATACAAGAACATGCTATTATTATTATTATTTAGTAACCCACATTCCGCGGTGCTGTCTGGCTGTAAGGTTTGTGTTCATGCAAAAGGTGTCCTTTTAGCCAGTGATTCCAGCTCGGCACAGAGCGAACGTGAGTACATATACAGTGGAGGTGATTTGGTGCTCAAGCATGGAATCCTATTGCAAAGTATTGTGAAAGGAACACTTCTGGGACATAAGATATTCAACCTAATAAAGAGCTCCAGATGCCCTGAAGGCCGGGGTAAATGCACAAAAACACCCCCCCTAACCTCATTGGGCTGGCCCCAGGTAAGTACTCACGAATGTGTCACCAGTGGTCCCTCTCAATCTGCGTGCTGTTGCCAGTGGGGAGAAGTCCAATGCAATATGGGTTGGTGCAACGCACAGCAAAAGAAGGGGGTGATGGCAGGTCTGGCAAAAAAGTTTCTTTATTGTGTGGACATAAAAACAGAAGGCTGCAACCTTCTACGCGTTTCGTGCAGACAAATTGCACTTTATCAAGTGAGTACAGACAGAGGTCTTATACCTAATCTCTCCATGTGACTGCTCCAGCAATGGTAATAATTGCAAGCGGTGAATTCTCAGAGTCCTCCCCAAACACAACTGGGCTTTCTTCCAGCTCCCTGCCACCTCCGTCCTCTACAAAGAACCTTCTGAAAGCTGTTGGGGACTTGGAAAAAGGAGCTAGCCCGCTGTTTTATGATTGTTGCAATACCCTTTATGGAACCGAAAACAAAACTGATAAACACTACCAGAAACAGATTTGAATACCGCACAGCAATCTTTGTTTTGGATAACAAATCCGTCGCTCGGAATCAAAACTCAACGTTAATTTCATTTTCAATGTTCACGGTCGTTGCTCTGCACCTTTGGCAGCTAAGAGGTTAAATGTGAACACGGCCAAGGAACCGAGCACACAGAAACGAGGTTACGTTTGCTTTGCAATGCGCCGCTGGCTCCTCTGGCCACCAAGGGGTTAATAGAAAGTGTTCACAAAAGGGTTTTGTAGATGCCAAAAAAAAAGGATGTTATTCTGATAAAACAAATGGAGGCTGTCTCGATTATTTTGGAGGCTGTCTCGATTATGTTCACAATGTGACGCCGTATCATCTGTTGGATCTCGATTACAATAACAATAAACATACTTGAAAATCTAATAAAAATAAGTCAAATAAACTGATCTTATTGTCACATTAATATTCCAAACACTGCAACTGAAAACGCTACAAAATATAAAAACAAAATGAAATGTGTTCTACACAATACCACAAACTCATCCACATCTCGGCAATCAGAGGGACCGCCAGTTGGTCCTGATGAAGTCCAATTTATCTTGGCCAAAACGTTGACAAGTAGTGTACAGTATTATCATACACTTCTCTTTTTCTTTCTCTAATTCGCTATTATTCTCTACGCACCGAGCGGCTACTTTCAATGGCTCATGATGTTCCGTAAGACTTTTACTCATTTTAGGCTTTTTATTTCAGTACCAGAATTAAATAGGAAGCAGGGATATTTTATGCACTATGTTAATTGATAAATACACTGTCAGAGCTACAGTATAAAAACATAAATTAGCACAAATGAAATACATTTTCATGTTGTGGTATATTTATTTTCACAGAAATTGCTCTGTATTTAAGTCTCCTATTATTTATTTATATATATATATATATATATATATATATATATATATATATATATATATATATATAAATAATAGGAGACTTAAATACAGAGCAAGTTCTGTGAAAATAAATATACCATATATATATATATAAATCATTATTTTTATTATCCAGTGCTCTGTATATATTCATGTTGTATATGAACAAAACGTAAAATGCAGGGCTTTAACCATTTAAAGGCTAAGATTTACTAAACTTCGACATTGCCGAGTTAAAAATGAGCGTTATAAAAATGTGGGATTATTACACTATTTTTGGTGGATGTCCACTGTATTTTCTATGAATGATTTATTCATAAATGGTTTGCTATCTTCAACGCTCATTTGCATATACCAAAAAAAGCTCCAAACGCACCGGTAAATATGCAATGCGAAAACGTGTTAACTCATGCAAACCTGAGTTAAATCAGCACTAACTATGCGATTGTGGATGGGTGGGAGCTCCAGTAACACACCTTTTTTACCATAAGGTTATGTAATAGGATTTCTTAAAGAATGACTGGCAGAAAATTATTTAACACTTTTGATACCAAAGGTTACCAACGCACTGCAAAGGAATGTCTTCAGGCACCAAAGGAGTTAACATAACGAAATATTAAGCCTTTAGAAGCCCAAGTGGCAATCTAGTCATGTGTCGCCCATGATATGACTAGCTGGACAATCTGGTTTTGTAAGGGGTTATTATAGTATTAAGTAAAACATTGTAAATAATATGTATTTTTAGCATCCATTCTAGGTAGCTGATCTTGCTTATGTCTATAGTGGTCATTATATACACCATGGGTCCCAAGGCCTAAGGGTCCCAAGGCCAGCCTGGGGTTGGTTATTAAAATGAGCAATACTTGTTGGGCGTTAGCCCAATATCACACAAAACGAGAGACAAAGGAATCCCAGTTGGGCGAGCACTCGGTTAAGTCATTCATTCTTCATTTGCAATCATGCTCATTTGTGATACTCACACACAACCCCCGCGAGCTTCAACCCAGACCTATCATTTGTGATACTTACTGTTAATTAATTTACTGTTCTTGCTTATGTAATTAGACGATGCATGCTAATTGCATGCTAATAAGTGATCATGGTGTTAAATTTAGCTCGCAATTATTGCTGCAATAACATGAGAGTTATCGCTGCAATAACATGAGAGTTATCGCTGCAATAACATGAGAGTTATCGCTGCAATAACATGAGAGTTATCGCTGCAATAACATGAGAGTTATCGCTGCAATAACATGAGAGTTATCGCTGCAATAACATGAGAGTTATCGCTGCGTTATTTAAACGTTTTCACCTGTTCGGAAAAACGGCGGTAAAAACGACTCCTTTTTTTTTACCATTAACGCACAGCGATATCAATATTGAAGTTTAGCAAATCCAGGCCACATATCTGGGACATGGCTACTGTAGCTAATCACATTAGTTCTTCATGCCTTACCTATGCCTCAATTCCCTTGTCCGGAACTCCTCATGCTCCCAAAACCCAAATAAAAACACGTACAACGACTAGGAAGAAACAACAGTCACAGCCTTATTTATATGATAATCAAAGGGCATTTGGAAAGCACTGCAACCAATTATAATACAAACGTTTCTAAAACACCAAGCGCTTTATGACACTGCGCCCTCCCCCCCCCCCCCATTACAAACTATTAGAGGAACACTACACCCCCACACAGGGGGCCAACTCTCAGAGGATCCTTTCCCCACATCGCACCTCCCGGCAAAAATGCAACAAGATAAACGCCATCGAGAACTTACACCAACAACCGCTCCCCTCCCACCAAAATCCCGTGACTAATAACAGGGATGGAGAGCGGGACTTTCACCGCCGATCCGTATACAAAGAGGTAGGGCCACCCCTAAGATCCTCCTTAAATAACCTTTAACCCTCCTTCACCCCCCACTCTAGCCTGACTAAGTTCAGGTTGCCCCCCTTGGCAGGAAGTCAGGACTGCTGACTTGAAACGTGTCCTCACTTCTGTACTTTGGATGTCAGGATCTATTAGGTTTGCAATTTTCACATTCAAACAGCATGCGTAAGGACATTTTTTCCCCAACACAATAGGGGATCTCAAAGCTCCATTAATAATTAAAATACATGCATTATGTAGTGTAGACACTTGATTACGTTACCTGAAATATCCAACGCATGAGGTTTTATTACCCCGGAGAGTTTTGCTGATATTTTTTTTCTGTATTAACCTGAAAAATCCTCAGTTGATTTCATACATAATACTGAGGGGTCCGTGAACCAAGTGCCCTGACTTTGGCCTTTTGATGCTTAAAGACTCGTTTGGAATATGCAGTTTGTAGCATCAGTATGTCTTTTAGAGCTGCAGACCAAGCAATATCCTACATGTGTGTTTTTTTTTACTAAATCAGTTCTGTACTATAAGAAAATAGTTGTAGCATTTTTAAACTGCTCTAAATTAAAAATGTTAGGCATAATGCAACAAGCATTTTTTTTGTTTCTATAGCAACCATTTACAAAGTCACATCCCCTTCCTCTTCTGAAATAGGCTCTGGCCTTTTTTGAGCCCTGCCTCAATTGTATCTAGTGACTGCCTGGTCACATGATCTTCCCCACAGAACTTTGCATCTTTGGTCCTATTCTGCTGCACTGACAGCCAGTTAGTGAACCCCCCGAGCCGAATCTTCGCCGATCGATCATAGGAGAACGGATCGATCGGCAACTTAGCTAATTAGTTATCATTGTGTGGATTGTATTGATGCACATATTAAAGGGACACACAGTAAAATAAAAATGGCAGCTTGAGCAGCTGCTTTAATATACTTTGCTGTGCATTTGTTCCACTTGCACCATCTAAGCTTACTGGGAGGTGGGCGTTAGGGGAGGAAGTATTTGATGGACACATTATTATTGGGGTACATATGGTTGCCTGGTTCTTCCCATGACTTTTCTCCTGTTATTATGTATCATTCAATTTTGATGCAGTTTATTCACAGGCATAACCATACACAGTACTGTCAAAAATAATTGTATCGAGCATATGAAGATGAAAAGGGGTATGTGTGGCCGACAAACCATACTGGGGGAAAAACCCGGCAATTTTTGACATTTGTCCATTTGTTTTATAATCCAAATCTGTTCATTCATCTGAAGATATTTTGAGATATTCAGCTAAATAACACATATTCTCTTCAGAAATATTAAAACTCGTGGTATAGATCAGGAGTGGGCAACACCAGTCCTCAAGGGCTACCAACAGTATTGGTTTTCAGGATATCCCTGCTTCAGCATAGGTGGCTCAATCAGTGGCTTAGTCAAAGACTGGGCCACTGATTGAGCCTCCTGTGCTGCAGCAGGGATATCCCTAATACCTGGTCTGCTGGTGGCCCTTGAGGACTGGAGTTGGCCAGTCTTTGACTGAGCCACTGATTGAGCCACCTATGCTGAAGCAGGGATATCCTGTAAACCAGACCTGTTCGTGGCCCTTGAGGACTGGAGTTGATCACCCCTGAACTAGATCATGACATACAATATCAATGAACCCCTGGAGTGCCAGACTCCATAACGTAGTACTGTAGCTATGTCAAACGGCCCCAAAGGGCTTATTACTAACAGGCATGTGCATAAAAATGTCCCGATATGTGTTTGCTCTGTTTGTATACCAGATGTGTCTCCCTTTGTTCACCAAACTTAGACGTTGCCTTGTTGTTTGTACACAAAGGCATTTATATGTTCTCTGCTTGTTAGATGCTCTCAACATTTTTATTAACAGCCACAAGTCATCATGACACTTTAAATGTGTTAAATATTTGATTCAAAATGCGTTGGGTCACTGAGAAACGTATAGGGTTAAACACATCTCTGTGACATATACAGAACTGCTATATTAGGATTGGTTTCTTTTTAATCCTTTAGGTGATGTGGGTCCAGAAAAGTATTAGGCAGAATGAAAAACACAGCTATCATGAAACTCTGTTAGATCCGTTTAATATGAATGGATAAGCTGTGTTAAAGGGAAATTGCAATATAACCAATAGAAGTAAATTGTTCAAACTGCAGCATACACTTCGAGACATAATACAGGGCAGGGGGAAAAGCACCTCGCCTTACAATGGGTGTTTTTTCCCACCCTTTTACTGCCGGACGCTAGGGTTGCCAGGTGTCCAGTATTGAACCGGACTGTCCTGTATTTGGACACTGTCCAGTAAAAATTAGAGGTACTGTAATACTGGACATGTATGTGTCTTCGGTATTAGCTCTCTGGACATACTGACCTGACTGGCTTGAGGATCCGCAGGATTTCCCCGAGGAAGGGAGAGAGCAGGGCTGTTGTTAATGGGCTGGGCAGCTTCCTCCATCCTGATTGGCTGAGTAATGCAGCCAATCAGGAGGAGGAGTCAAGAGCCAGGGGGTGGGGCCAAGGAGAGGATGAAACCGCATGAAGTGGGGAGAGGGGTGTGTGCCTCGAGCGTGCCGCATCTTCCACTATCTTTGGAGAAACCATCTGGCCATCCTAGCCAAACCCCTTTGGTGTCAAAGGAGTTAACGCCTGTATAGTCCACTTCATGCAAGCAAGCCACACAATACAATATTTGAAGTGCTGCTGAAATACTGAGTGCTTTCACTCTTACAGCGCGCAAGAACTGAACGAGTTATGGGAATTATTCTTAAAGAACTCACTGAATTCCTGTTAGATTCAACGTAGCGTCATAGGATAGGAGAGGGAATTGTGGGTATTTAAGTATGCAATCGTTTTGTGATATTTTCTCTTTGATAAAGCGTGGGATACCACGTGAAACGCGTTAGAGTGTCCTTTTGGCTGTTTTTATTATGCCCTAAATAAATTTTTGCACCCAGTTTTTGCAGTTTGCCGTTTGTGGTTTCAAATCCATCTTCAGCAGCAGCAGATGCACCGCCGTTTTTCCTGCACTTTCTCCATTTACTTCTCGTTGGAGCACGCCTGACAGGACCAGGATATCCCCAAGGTCAGCAGTGATTAATTCATTTACTTCCTTTATGTGATCAGTCCTGCACATTGCCCAGACTACCACACAAGATCTACCTATACAGGCTAGTGGTAAGTGTTATGGGAGTGTGTTTATTGTTGGACTATTTGGATTCCTGGGTCTCATGAACTGTCTCATGCAATGCAGAGGTTTATATATTATGAATAAGGCAATTGTCTGCTCCTGGTTAGCATCACAAGTGGGAGTTCCCCTCCCCTCCCCTTTCGGATTCAACGCTACAATGGAAAACCTTATGGAGCTCCTGACGAGCCATAAAAAAAAAGATACAAATGGTATTGAAAAACCTGTGGTACAAATAAAAGGTGCACAGCTGTGATTCATAAAGGGAGCCAGGCTCGAAAATACCACAGGAGGATAAACAGGCTGATCAATGCAGATCAAGGCCGCCAACAGAAATCATGGGGCCCGGGACAAATGAAAGGAGCAGCCCCCCCCCCCCAAACCCATAGCGCACCTACATCGAAAAAATATCTTTTAGCGCGTAACTTTTACTTAACTGTTTTCTTATTGTGATACAGAAAAAAACATTACAATGCAACCTGTTTATTTTTATATTTTCAACAAAAGACATGTGCCTGTCTGACTGGGTGAGTGGGTGGGTGAATGACGGTGGCTGGGTGGGTGAATGACGGTGGCTGGGTGGGTGAATGACGGTGGCTGGGTGGGTGAATGACGGTGGCTGGGTGGGTGAATGACAGTGGCTGGGTGGGTGAATGACGGTGGCTGGGTGGGTGAATGACAGTGGCTGGGTGGATGAATGACGGTGGCTGGGTGGATGAATGACGGTGGCTGACAGTGAATGACGGTGGGTGGGAGACAGTGCATGACGGTGGGTGGGAGACAGTGAATGACGGTGGGTGGGAGACAGTGACTGGGAGACAGTGACTGGGTGGGTGACAGTGACTGGGTGGGTGACAGTGACTGGGTGGGTGGATGACAGTGCGTGGGTGACGGTGGGTGGTTGACGGTGGGTGGGTGGATTACTTACCTTGACCGGTGGGTGCTGCTTCCTTGCCACCAGACACTTCCTCCTATTGCCCCCGATATCACCGGCAGCTGCCAGGGGCGGGAGGGGGGCTCGGGGTAGGGGGGCGTGGGAGGAGGGCGGCTGGGGGGGTCGAGGCTTACTAGGGCAGGAGGCGCGCGAGGGGGAAGCTGAGTTGGCGCTTCCTCCTCCGTATCAAGTTGGGAATGGGGGGGGGCTGGATTGCGTGCGCGGGGGTTGTGTGCATGCGCGGCGATTCCCTCTCTGTCCCACGTGGGCAGTGGGGGGGGGGGGCTGGTTGCGCACGCGGGGCCTGTCTTGGTGCTTCCCCCACCATCCCACGTGGGGAGCGGGGGTGGGCTGGGTTGCGTGCGCGGGGCCTGTCTTGGTGCTTCCCCCTCCGTCCGATGTGGAGAGCGGGGGAACGGGGAGCGGGCCAACAGGCAGCAGGCAGGACACCCTGCTTGTCCTGCGCATGTGCGGGAACCACGAGAATCGCCGCCATTTAATTTTTTTTTTTTTTTAATGTAATTATCTGGCGCCCGGTTGAGCAGGAGGCACGGGCCACCCTGACTCACGGGGCCTGGGACGCCAGTATCCTTTGTTGGCGGCCCTGATGCAGATACTCAACACTGACAAATACTTTCACTTTACTGCGTGAAAAAGAATGAACAAAATGTCAACAGTGACAAAAAAAACAAGGTCGCCATACAGTACACTGAGGCGCTGACGTTATACTTTATGTGCCGAAGCGGCAAGTCCACGGGGAATTGTGACCTGAAACTATGCACTCGGGACATATAGAAACAGCCTCTAAGTATAAATGTGTGGAAAGTGCACCTAGGTAAAAAAAAACTAAGTGTTTCTGCCTGACATGAAACAACGTGTGTAAGTTATATCACACGTGAAATAAAACTTTCCTCCATTGTATTCAGTTTGTACAGCGCAGAACGCAGTCTCTGTGCAGATCTATATAACCCTCCTGCCTGGCTCATATGGAGTAACATACTGTAGGTGTCTGTGATATTGGCTGCTCAGGATGCATTACCTGCTTCAGCACAGGTGGCTAAATAGTGGCTCAGTCGTTGACTGAGCCACTATTTAGCCACCTGTGCTGAAGCAAGTATATCATGAAAACCTGACCTGTTGGTAGCCATTGAGAACTGCAGTTGCCAACCCTGAGGTAATGCATATACGAGCAAATTATGAATGCACAGTTTTTGAACTGTTGTTTGTTTCAACTAATTATGCTGCCGTTAATATCCAAAGATATAAGGGGAAGAACTTTGAATGAAACAGACACTGAGAAGATAGAAGCGTGAAAAAAATACTTGTGTAATTAATTGTGTAAAAGATTGTTTACTCCTGCTATTTGGGACGGCCCTTTAAGCAGTGTTTGTCATATTGCCAAAACAAATGAATACCATTCATTCTCATGCAATATGTTGTGTTATCAGTCGGAGCAATGACGTCTGCTGCATCTGTATCTCTAACTAAACAAAAAGAGTGATAGCTTTAGTGGCCTCTTATCGAATATGAAAAAAGGAAAACATTGACACAGCAGTGTGATACCCCCATAGTACACACACTTTCATACCACATAGGGTTCTTATTCAGGTCATACCTGCTGTCTCACAGTAGATCTGAGTCTCCCACATGATGGTAGGGGATGTCAGAACAGGCTTCTGGGGCATAACGGATTCGTACTCACGGTGACAGCACCTCCATCTCTTGCAGGCCCCAGGGATAAGGGGTGAAATCCCTGCAGGAGAATGTCTCAGCCTTCCATCTGATAGATTTCAGTCTCAGACAGGAAGGTATTATAAACAACTGGAGCATTTTATTCTCACTGTATACTGCATACTGTAGCAACAACTGGATACTTGAGCTTAGGGCCTTCACCCTCAGGATGTCCCTGGACCATCACTCCCAGCCAAAGGCACCAGGAGCAGTCCTAGCTCTTCCCTTACTCCCTGGTAGAGTAAGGGGAATTATCTCCCTCTGCTCCCCTAAGGGAGGGCCACAAAGTGACAGAGCCCTGCACAGCTTGATATGGGTAGACCTGCCTCTCTCAAGGTAGAGGCAACTAACTCAATTAAGGAAGTACAGCTCATTAAGTACAGGCAAAGCAGGATCTACCCCCGTACTGCTGATTGGACACAAGGCCTGGTTGCACCGCCTTCTCTGTGACTCACTGAGGCTGCATAGAAGTGGGGAAAACCCATGATTACTCTTGGCAAGCCTGCTTTTACTAGGGCTTACTGCCAGGAAGAGGGCAGACTGGTAGCCCAAAACCAGCCAGGGCTACATAGGTTCACACAGAAAATACAGAATAAACAAAATGTGAAATTAAATTCTGGTCACCATCTTCGTAGTGATTTGCTACATTACCCACCCACAATAGATAGGGAAACTTTCCTTCTGTTGGGTCTGGAAAAGCAGGAATAGGAAATATTGTGATAGGTATAAAGGATGCTATTGGTTTGTGAGCGTCGGCTCTGTCCCGTTTTGTTTTGAAGACATACTGAGAATGTTGATAGTGGTTAAATAATCTTGGATCCATAACTCACTGGTTATCCCAGAGAGACACTGAGGCTTAGAACTCATCACTGGTAAAGAAATGCAATTCAAGTCCTCAGAAAAAAATGTATACAATTGATCTATATAAGTACAATCCAGTCCCAAAGAGCCTGCAATATTGATTTACCAAGTCTACTACTAAACAATTCTCCCCTCCCCAGTCTGTCTTATCTTTCTGTTAGTGGGATCGGTAGATTGGTGAGGAGAAGTTATTTGGCACATCATATGGCCAAACCAAGGTCTACTTCACTTGGTACCTTTATCCTACCCAACAATATTGCACGGCAGCTGTATTTAACTCAAAGGCTCCATTCACGTGAATGGAATTGAAATTAGAGGGGGGGGGGGCAAAAGTGTCAGGGTGTCAATATATGAAGCTATTTTGTGCATCGTTTACCCTTTTCACACAAGCTTGTGATTGGGGAATGATGTGGAGGAATAAGAAGATGCAGAGCTTAACAGGGAATAAAGTGTGGCCACTTCTATCTGTTACGTGCAGCAATAGTCCCCACCATGTTTCAGGTGGCACCAACCTCACTGTCTAACAGATCAGTGTCTAATATAAGATATTTGTTTAATACGTTTCTTATTTTCAATGCTGCTGAACAGGGTGAAAATAATTATATAGATGCAATTCCCTGGAGGTTAATGCATGAAAATAATGTATTTAGATGCAATTCCCCAGGTAATAGTCCCATTGGTGTCAAAGCAGATCACTTCCTGCTTCAAATCACAGTTGTTGAGTTCAATAAACTCAATGAAAGGAACTGAAAAGAGATCAAATGATGAATTGAATATAGGAGCCAGCTGAATCAGCTGGTGATTGTGGTAACAGCATGTTGAAAAACAGGGGGTGAAGCAGAATAAAACTAGGCTGTCACTGCGGACGACGGTGCATCTCTGCCAGAGAGCCATCGTTCGTTCTCAGACTCACTGTAATCGGAAGAGGTGAGGCCAACCTTCAAAGATAGACACATTGTACAGGTGGAGACACCATGGGCCGTCCATTCCCTGATGTCCGAGAGAGCTGCTGCTATTTGTGGTGGCTGTGGCAATCACCTCTCCTACAAGATATTTTTTTAACCTAGATAAGTACATCCTGTCTATTTTTGAGCGAATTTTACAAACTTGTGTTACACTGCACAGCGTGTGCTTTTGTTGTTTGTTTGTTTGTCTGTCAGGGACCCTCAAAACTGATTTGTACCTCGTGCCAAAGTGGAATAATTTGCCATAGTCTGGAATCATCCTCCGTTAATATTTGTAATGATAGTGTAGGCCAGAAGCTTCCGTACAAAAGTCACGTGCTGCTTCTTCAACCATTTCCTAGTGTGGTCAAGATTGGGCAGGGCTATACAGCCCGACATCCTGAGTCATTTCCTCTCCATCTCTCTGTCATTATCCAAATCAATGCATCTTCCCCGGAGCTAACCATATTGACCACAGGCATATCTGACAGTGTTCGATTGCTCCAATTGCTCTGTCTGCATGAACCCCGCAGTAATCACAACGCACAGGTGGTACAATCGCAAACTTAACCCTATCAGCGTTCACGGGGCGGCAAAGTAACATGGATACCTATAGCATTGAGATATTTACAGCGAAAGAGTTAACATGCACAGAGTAATCCCCAACAGCCAAGTTATATATATATATATTTGTTTGTTTTTTTTGCTTGACCTCTTATACGAAAAAGAAGATGCAAGCTTAAAAAACTAATTTCCCGGGCTCCTTTGTCCAGGTATTTTGCCTGGTGCTCTCCGGGCGGAAGAAAGCAAGCAAGGCAGGCCTATTATATCCCATTGTGTTTGTTTGTGATTAAGTGGAACAAGGCTTCACTCGCGTCGGTTAATTAGAATTACCTGCTCCATAGATGTATCTTTATTTTTTCCTTGTCCCCTGGTTCTAAGAGGAGGGAGGGGAAAAAATCCATTGCTCTCCTATGCGCTGACCCTTTAATTGAAGGAGCATGTTTTCTTTTAAGTAGGCAATTTCATACTTGTAGATTTTGATTTCCCCGATGGCTGGAAACATTTTTTTTTTTTCTCTCCGTGTATCCTAAAGTAGGCCGAGGGCCTCAAAATTCAGGACACCGAAGTCTGGGGCGGTGATGAGGGAAACAAGACAATGGCGGGGACGGAGCAGCTTGTGCTTGCAACGAAGGCTCGCTTTCTTACATGCTCTTGGGCTTGTTAATCCTCGCGGTAAATCTATTATTTGTTCTAAAGCAGGAGATTACAATTCAATTAGTCGCCGGGTTAAAGTCTGAGAATTTCACGCTGTGATATATAAGGAGATCATTAAGGTGATAAAGAAACAAATAGCAAGGCAGTTAAGGAGAAAGATGATGTCGTTAAAAAATATGTTGAGGGCTTACTATCAATAAATCCCTGGTATACAACTGGTGCAATAATAACTACAGTATATCAGAGTATTGTGAGCTCTTCTATGCTAGACCAGGGGTGTGCAAACTTCTTGCCTGGTGCCCCCCTGCCAGCTCTCGCACCCCCCTTACCTGCTCTGAAGCATTAAAGGACGCCGCGGGGTCATGTGACGTCACGTCACATGACCCTGCAGCGTCATTTGATGCCACGTTGCCATGGCGACGTGTCGCCAAAGCCGACTGAATCACGGCAAGCGAAGTTTCAGAGGCGTCGCACGGTCCCCCGGCATTTAATTAAAATGCCTTGGGGAGAGCGCAGGGCCTCTGCAATCGCCCGCGCCCCCCTCAAAAAAAATCTTGGGAACCCTCTGGGGGGTGTGCCCCCGCGTTTGCGCACCCCTGTGCTAGAATCTAAGGATCACAATCCTACTTCATAAAATTTACAGTATAGTTGTTAGTGCTAAAGTGCATTGTTTAAGTTCACAAGCAAACTGTTCCTGTTAATGAGGGGACTCCCCCAAATTTGGAAAATGCCCCATGTTTTCATCTTCCTCCCGGAAATAAAATCTTATGTGACTGTTTCCAAGCAATGGGTAAAACCTTCCCGCAGCACTGAGAAGGGATAGGAGGCACAATAGCACGCGCTAGGACATTTGGTCGTGGCTATTTTGTAGCGACAAAATCAACGCCGGCATCTACCTGCCACTCCCCTCGATGCACGGACATCTCTCTTCTGGCTGCTTTGCCGCCAAGATAAGCCTCTAACCTTGCCCCTTACCCTGAAAACCCCTAATACTAACACTACCCCTACCCTAAAAACCCCTTACCCTAAGCCCTTAACCTAAACTCCTAGGGGAGTAACTAATCTAACCCAGAGAGGACTCACCATTACCCGCAGGCCAGTACCATCCAGAAGCCAGGGATTACCTTATCAACTGGAGCATAGGCTGTAATAACACCAGCAGTGGCTGCTGTAATAAAGACTCCTCATTTATACTTCTGGCTTTGCAGCAGTCGGTGTGGAGGGAGGTATTAGGAGTAAGGACTGTCATAGCGGAGACCCTCTTAGCCTTGCTGGAGCCCCCTATGTCTGGAGGCGCTGTCACCAAGAAGGAAAGAACCAGAGGAATCCCCAAAAGTATGCCTGTCTTCCCCTACTACATCGTGGGTACCTCAGCTCTCCTGTGCCTCACAGGTAATCAGCACTACACCTAGCAATAGCCATGACAAGATCTCCCAAAGGGGAGGGGACATGCGCTACACCCCTCTCCATAATCCTCATACCCTAAAAACCTTAATCCTTATCCTTAACCCCCTACCCTAACTGCTAAAACCCCTTAAATTATCTTACCTTATTGGCGACCGGCTGGCGGTCGAGTGTCCAGCAGTGGAGTGGAGATGGAAAAAGGTCCCTCAGCGGCCAAACACCAACTGAGACTTGGTCGGGGCGTAACTGCTATGACCAAATGTCAGATTCCACAAAAGAGGCATTGGTGCAAAATGGGGCCTTGGATGGGGCCTGGGATGTGGTCTGGGATGGAGCATGGGATGGGGCCTGGGATGGGGCCTGGGATGAGCATGGGATGGGGCCTGGGATGGAGCATGGGATGTGGCATGGGATGGGATGAGGCATAGCCAGCATTGTTACAGAGGATGAGCTAAGAGAGTGGCACCAACACTAAGCATGACAAAGTAATGAGACATAATGGGAATGAGTACTATAAACATGAAAGCAAACATAAGAAAAAGGAGTCCCTTTCCCGAAGAGAATCCCTGTCCCAAAGAGCTTGAAATCTATGTGAAATGTATGGGATTCACATGCATCAAAGACAGTACTCCTCCCAACAGATGTATCACAGAAAGAATCCCATTGAAAGCAAGGGATTCTCTTTGCACCAAGGAGATGGATACATAAGTACGACAGATACAAACATGCTGAAACCCATCTATACACATTCCAATAAGCTTAGTACCTCCTCAACAAGGTCCCAACTCTACAACTATATATTGATTAAAAATCATATTTGCCTTTTAACATTTTCAACCTGATCATATAATTTATTGAATAAAGCATTGAAAGATACAGGGGCATGTTCTATTTCAAATCGCAACTTCTAAACAGAGTCTTCAAAAAAATACCAAACCGCGCTGTTTAACAGCCAATCCACGCGTGGACGTCATCTCGCGATCATATACACTATAAGCATATATAAGCAGCCCTTTTAGACAGCATGTGAGTAGGGTATTTGTGATTATGATGGTGTGCATTTGAAGCAATTTCTGAGTGAGTAGTCTTCTGTTCTTTTATTTTCTTATTTATTCCATTCAAATGTTATTGTCTTATCTGTGTGAAAGTTTTTTTTTAATAGAGTGTCATTTATTTTTATTTTTTACTTTCAGTTTTTTTGTGTGTTTGGGGGAATGAGTGACATGGAGGAGTGGGCATGAGAGTGAGAGGAGTGGGCATTAGAGGAGTTGGCATCAGAGGAGTTTGAGTGTATGTAAGGGTTGGTGTGGGGAGTGGAGGCGTGGGAGCTCAGGAGGCCCATAGGGGCCTAAAGTAGAGTAAGGGAGTCCAGCTGGTGCTCCCGGGATCATGGGCTGCAAAAGGTTTGCTGAGGAAGAGAGGGAGAGACAGCACACCTCCGAAGCCTCAGGTGTTGTGGCTTCGACACGTGCAGGCGGCACCTGGAAGTGGTGCGGAACGTCCGCTTCTCTGCCCAGGAAAATGGCGTCCTGGTTGAGCAGGTGGTGAGGTGGCATAATCGGCTGTGTGTAGGATAAATGAACAAAGTTCAATAATAGTGCTCTAATGACCGTGATGGTTAAACATTTATGATGCAATAAATGCTTGATTGAAGATGGCTAGGTGCAGGTATATAGGTGAGTAATGAGGTATATATGGGTGAGCATGAGTGTCTGTGCCCAAATATAATGTCCTGGTGAGTGTGGGTGATGGAGATATATGAGCCCCACCCCCGCACTACCAATGTGGACAGGGTCTGACAACTGCCTGATAACACCAATAAAATACCCCAAAGTACAATTAAAGTACCAACTCACGTGACCATGCCCTTGTAGCCTTCCAGGGTGCGTGCATCTGCAGGTAGGAAAGGATATGGTAGCCACAGATGCAGGTGATGCAGAGCACAGCAAAGCAAAGGTACAGGATACACTGGAACAGCAGCAGTAAAATAAATGTCCTTTATTTTCACTTCATTGTGCAGACAGGGATGGGTGCAAAAAGCCTCCTTCTCTTACGCGTTTAAGGCGCTTCGTCAGAGAGTGTAGGTAGGTGTGCCTTGTTCCCCCTCTGAATTAACCACAATTGAAAAATCCCCGTTTGCAGCGAAAACAGGAAGTGAGGGGGAACAAGGCACACCTACCTACACTCTCTGACGAAGCGCCTTACAGGCGTGAAACGCGTAAGAGAAGGAGGCTTTTTGTACCCATCCCTGTCTGCACCATGAAGTGTTTCCAGTGTTTCCAGAAGTGTTTCCAGTGTATCCTGTACCTTTGCTTTGCTGTGCTCTGCATCACCTGCATCTGTGGCTACCATAATCGGGTGTGTGGTCGCTTAGCAAAATTGAAAGGTACGGTTGCAGACGGTGATGATCACTTATAAAAAAACAATAAGATATATACTTACTGACATGGGTACCCTTCACTGTATGTGTCGTGCTCATGGGAACACAACATTTTTAGAATGAAAGGCTTTAAACAAGCATCTTTCTAAAATATTTGCTGAAGGGTGTGCTATGGTTTTATAATCTTCACCTCACATGACACTTGCCCAATGTAAGTCATTGGACACCTGGAGGAATCATGGCCCTATAGTCAGGAACAAAACATGTTTAGACCATGCAATGGATACATAAGTAGTTGGATTATATTAGAGGTAACGCTATATTCACATATTCACACATAAGTAGCAAGATTGCCCGTACACAGGACGTCAGCATCCATGGAGGTAGGAGAGGCCATGGACATTTCGGAATTAGCTGTGCCACCCTCTATAGCACCACTGGCAGCAGAAGTGGGCACGCCAGCTGAGGCACCGGTGCCTCGGCACAACGCTGTACATGCACTGAGTCAGAGTGGTACCGGCGGCGGTCGCACCAAATGCGCCAAACTAGATACATGTGCCTTGGGCTCTCTTCTCTCTCTTTCTTCCACATCTTCCCCCTCTCTCTCTTTCTTCCCTCTCTCCCATCCATCTCTCTCTCTCCCCCTCTTCCCCTCTCTCCCTCTCCCCCTCTCTCCCTCTCATTCCTCTCTCTCTCTTTCATGTAGGGTTTAGTTTATGAAGTGAGGGGTTGATGGGGGTGTCAATAGGAAGCTAATTAGGATATGTGACTTCTAATGAGTCAACTGTTGGGTTCACACAAATCCCGGTGGGATCTCCTTGTGAACTCGGGCAAGGTAGTTTATCTAAAGGCCAAAAAATGTATACATATACAATGCAGGGACTTATGCCTTCAAAAAATATATATGTACAACACTGTCAGTGTTATACAAGATAAATATTTTCATTATTACTGGTAATATTAATAGCTGTTATTTATTCTTATTAATGCTAATATTAATGGCTGTTATATATTCTTATTAATAATAATATGAATAGCTGTTATTTGTTCTTATTTATGATAATATGAATAGCTGCAATTTATTCTTAATAATAGTTGTAATTTGTTCTTATTAAAGCAGCAAAACGTTACAAATCCCAGATTTTTTTTAAAAATAAATTAGTTCAGTCGCAGTAGATAAAACTGTCTGCATTTTTTTTCTTTTAACTCCTAATGCCATTTTTAATGATTTAAAAAAAAAATGTCCTGAGAATCATTTGGTTGCTACAGCAACGATTTAGAAAGTCATATCCGCTTCCTCTTTTGAAACAGGTTCTCACACACACCTTTTTGAGCTCTGCACTTTGGCAACAAAGTATCACAATCAGATATATTGCTGTGTTCCAAAGAGCAGACAATCTATTTCTCTGTATTACTCTGAAAGCTGTAACATTAATGTGTATCGCTTAGTAAGATAATGTTACATATCAGCTGCAGCATTTCACAGACTGCAGCACAACATTAGAAGGTCGGCCATTATGTTAGTTACACAAGCAGGATTTTTACAGATTTATAATAGGAGCACCAAATGATTGCCAGCTTAGGTAAGAATGTAGAATTATACATTGTCAAGTGCGTTACATATACAATAAACAATTTGAAATAAAAAAAGGGGGAATATAGTATGCTGCTTTGATGATTAAATTAATTAATTAAAATGGATATAGAATATTTAATAACACATATACAGTAAGTCAATTCATATTCTGCAGTCCAGAAACTGCTTTTGTGACTATGCTAGATACAAGTTTTTAGAAGCGTTTTGCATAACAGATCAATGAGATTTTCAGTTGTAAACAAAACGTGAGCTGGAGGCTTTTTTGCCAAACCGATTGGATTGGCAAAGCTGAAGTGAAACCGTGTCTAAGAATGCTTTTCCCGCACCGATGGAACATGCGAGAAGGGCTTACAGAGTAGCAAAGACAATCCCAACATAAAGAGCTGTTTCGCCGCGGATTGACGCAACTCGCAGTTACGAGAATAGGCCCCACAAAGGTTAAAAAAACATATGTTTAGAACTTTAAAGAAGTGATTGATAACTGCAAACAGGGGGGACACGGTACCTAAGGGCTCCTCTGATTGACCTGTAGGGTTCCACACAGCAAAACTAAAGATGATGGCATTTTAAAGGGTTATTTGCTATTTCAGACCAAGCCTTCACACCATAATTATCAGAGGAAAAACTCCAAAGAGAGCTAAGTAAAAAAAAAAGTCTCCCGGCTGCATAACTGCCTTCTCTTGCTAACATACAGCACCTGCTTTGAGATGCATTGCATTTTGGCACAGGCTTTAGTTTTCTCTGCACCTGGAGAGCAAAGTCCTGCTCTCTGCACCCCAGCCCTCTGGCACTTAGCAAACACTTTGGTCTAATGAGGATGTTATAGCTGAAATCTCTGTATACCGAAAGCTTCATATCAGGATTTAAATGGCCCCACATTACATTAAATACCTTTGTGGAAACAATAATGGGATATGAAATTAAGGGAGATCACATTTTTAAAATGGCTTTTGAGCTGTAAATTTGATTTGAGGTTTAGGAGCTTCCCTGGGCGATGCTGTGTTGGGCTAAATTAGGTGAAGAATAACAGTTTGTTCAAAATCCTGATTCCTATGGAATTGACTACTTAACCCCTCAACTGCCAGAGCAAAATGGTTACAGATTCAGTACCACTGGCCAAAGGGGAATACGTATAGAGAGGCAAGTCAAAAGTGGAGCAGTTCCAGGGCAAAAAAATACCATATCTATTAAAGAAAAGAATCACCAGTAGGATTTTTTTTTTAACCCATTCTCCGGTGTTTTGACATGGCAATGCGACGTCATGTGACCTCGCGGCATCATTTGAAGCCGCATTGCCAGGGCGCATTGCCAGAAGCTGCCGGAGACAAGGTAAGGGACTTAGAGGCCTCAAACGCTCCCCCGGGCATTTAATTTAAATGCTTTGGGGAACAGTGCGGGGCCTCTGTAAGCGCTGCGCCCCCCTGGAAATGTCATGCCCCCCAGTTTGCGTACCCTGCTGTAACCCATATAATGTTAGTATTTTGCCCCCTGAGCATGTCCTATTCATTAAAAAATAGTCATTATTTTCTTGATCTCTAGCTAGCTTTTCAGGTTACCAAGGCAACCGTTAGACTGCACTGAACCCTAGAGAGAGCTTTATTTTAACCTCCCAACACTTAATATTTCAAATGGTTCTATGTTCTGAACTGAACTTAAGCCTTTAAAAATTAAAACAGCTTTGAAAAGAGAAAAACAAATCTCTTAAAGTAAAATTGCAATAATTCTAAACAAAATGGCGATCAGTGCGCACTGCTTTAATACTGCAGCAATTGGATGGTCTCCTGATTCTTTACTGCCTACTCATGTACACTCACTGTGTACAGCCTATCAGAGATAGGTAGAGTCCATGAGCCCGCCACTTCCAGAGACTTCCAAGTGGGAGTAGCAAAGTTAGTTTAGTCTTGCTCTGCCTGCGAAGGAGAGAGCTTGGTCTGTCAGACTCTCCCATGGCGCGGATGAGCTGGCCCACCCCAGGCCGAAAGGCCTGGGGACCATCAAGGCCCCATACTATCGGGGTACGCATCATCCAGAAGTCTTGGGACTTTGAATATCAACATCTATGCTGTAAGAAGAGCTGCTGCAGTATGTCCAATACATATATCTGTTCACTATACCTCTTCCTGGGTGTCAGTTCCTGGGCAGGAGGGGTAAGGAGTGTTGTGGTGGGAACTGATGTCCTGCACCCCAGGAGCCCATCACAGCTGGAGGTGCTGAAGCACTGATGATATAGAACCAGAAATCCCCAAAAGCCTGTCCTGTTGCCCCTTACCATCATGGCTACTCAGCTCTCCTGAACCAGCAGGTATGCCACAGCACCACACTAACATAGTAATGCAGTGTATCTCCCAGAGAGGGAGGGGGGGGGGCATGTGTTGCATCTATATATATACCCCCACCTCTCTGTAGAAAACCATATTATTTCTCCCCAGAACACTTGTGGACATGCAAATTACAGCAGTTTCAAAACAACTGAACTTCTGATCATAATTTAAATGAACCAGCAAATGATCTATATGTCTTATCTCTTAACCCCTTAGCTGCAAGAGGAGCCTGCAGCCCAATATCAGCAATGTTGTCACCCCTTCCTGTAGAACTGCGGGACCCTTATAGTAGCAAAGATTTTTAGAACAAAAAAAGACATATTTGCTCGGAAAACCTGTTGCTTCATTTTTGGGCGAATAAACCTCCCAGAACCAATTCTGTCTTCTCCTACATCTAAATATGCGCGGTTCAGGGCAGGTCTGCCAAGAAACTCGGCTGTTAATTACAAAGACGCCCTTTGGTTATTTAGGGCCCTGGGAGGATTATCAGCAGTTCATAGAGAGATAAAACTCCTATTATTTACTGCCTCTTTTCTTTTTCTCTTGCACTGGTTGTTATTTCAAGCATGTGGCAGGCTAGATAGTGGAAAACCTGTAGGGCTTATCAGCGAGTATATATTCCCCTTCATCTTCTCAGTATATTTCTCTAGTGATGTGTTGGCGGATCCAGATCTTGCATTTTCAAATTGCCTTCCAGCGAGTTTTATTCTGTCTTCCTTGTCACTCCTCTGTTTACTCTTTCTTTTTTTTTAATGTACTTGTGATTTAAACCAGCAATAATAATGCTTTGCTTTTAAATGGTGCCTGTGTGTGATCCGCTGTATGTACTAGCATGGCAAGCTACAACCCGCAATCTCCCGCCCCCCTTAATAATGAAGACGCTGGACACTTGCTATCTTTTGGAAGAACAAGGAAACAGCTTTATTAAAATGATTTCCTTAACCATCCCCTGCCAGGCTGCCTGTCCATAGTACAGAAGCCAACGGCGTAGCATGGCTCATGAGCAACTCCCGCTGCTGCCAGACCCGATAGCAGAATTACCAGCCAGCGCAACAGAGGGCATGCTCTTACCACCAAGCTTTTTACCAACTGGGTTCCCCAGTCTTTGCAGCTATGACAATGAACAGAACATTATACAGTAACAACCCAACGCTCCTTAAAATACATGATAACTATTTTTTTTTATACTTTTAGGATAACAAAATCTATATAATAAACACAACACAGAGAAAAACAGACGTGACAGTTTATATATATATATACAGTAGTTGCACAATCCTGGCTGCCTACATCTAATCCCGGATCGAGTCCTGACTCTCAATATAAAATAATTTCCTAATGTCTCTTTTTTTTATTTTTGTTATTTGGATCCATAAGGCTGTCTTAATCCTTTTTCAGTTTAAGCTGTTCTTAGGGTGGCCAGGTGGCTTCTCCAAAAATACTGGACCCAATGGGGAAAGGTGCGACATGCTCGAGACGCACACACACCCCTCTCACCTCTCTCCTCTCCATGCTGTTTCCTCCTCTCCTTGGCCCCACTTTCAGGCTCCTTTCGCCTCCTCCTGATTGCTCTCGTTACCCAGAAGCCAATCAGGATGGATGAAGCTACCCAGCCCAATAGCAACATCCCTGCTCTGGGAAATCATGTTTCCCCCCAAAGCCGGTCAGGTCAGTATGTCCAGAGAGGTAATACCAATATACATATACATGTCCAGTATTACGTTTCATTTTTTACTGGACAGTGTCCAAATCCAGGACAGTCCAGTGCAATACTGGACACCCGGCAACCCTAGCTGTGCTCCTACGTGGACTTGCAGTCACGTCAGGTGGAAACCTTAACCATTCCTCTTCCTCTGTGGGATCTTCGCTTGTGGTTTCTGCTGCAATGTCCTATCTGTTATAAGACAGCTTCCAAGTGCCAGAAGGCCACCTTGGTCCCTAGTTTGTAAGGATGGGCATGTTTGTGGGTTTCCAAAATCTGAACTTTGCAAATTTAGGGTCCCTTTGGATGTCAAGTTGAACTCCGGGAACTCATTTTTGAATTTGAGCAAAAACAGTAGCCAAAACCTCCCAGAAAGGCTCCTGGGAAAGCAACTGTGTAACCCTAATGAAAACAATATGACAATTTAACGTATATAGTCCTGTCTGTCATTTAAAGTACGATGTACTGTTCCCCTCGAATCTTTATCTCGCCAGCCTCTGACATAGGCAATTATACCTGTCTCTAATTGGCATATATACAGGCATACCCCGGTTTAAGGACACTCACTTTAAGAACACTCGCGAGTAAGGACATATCGCCCAATAGGCAAACGGCAGCTCGCGCATGCGCCTGTCAGCACGTCCTAAACAGCAATACCGGCTCCCTACCTGTACCGAAGCTGTGCGCAAGCGGGGAGACTATAGAGCCTGTTACAAATGCGTTATTTACATTAGTTATGCACGTATATGACGATTGCAGTACAGTACATGCATCGATAAGTGGATAAAAGGTAGTGCTTCACTTTAAGTACATTTTCACTTTACATACATGCTCCGGTCCCATTGTGTATGTTAATGCGGGGTATGCCTGTAAATCGTATGTGACTTGCTACACTGTGGATAAACGGAATTAAACAGGGGGAAAGAGAGAGAAGACTTGAGATTGATCACGAGATAAAGATACAGGTATCTGGTCATAACATTATTTTCCCTTCTCAACTTCACCCTATTGTTGCAGTGGCGTTTACCAAACATTGCCTTGTGAATGTTCACAACAGACGACAGAGAATGTTCATATACAGATGTATACGTGTGAATGTGCTCACACGTGATATCTTTATTTGCTATACAGATGTAAGACTCACTGTCACCAGAGCTGCAATTGAAGATGCAAAATTCTACGGCGTCGGGGACCGCGTCTGCTGCGGTCGAGCTGCAGGGGGTCTGTGTTTTAATCATCCGGTTCTGCAACCTCAGGTGGCAGCGGCACAGAAGATATGTGTACATCTGTAGATACACGTTTGTAGATGTGTAGGAATACATTGAATTACGTGTGTGTGTGTGTGTGTGTGTGTGTGTGTGTGTGTGTGTGTGTGTGTGTGTGTGTGTGTGTGTGTGTGTGTGTGTGTGTGTGTGTGTGGCGGGGGGGGGCACTTTCAATGGTGTTTTGGCTCTTAAACATGGGTATTTTTCCCTTCATTTTTTATATTGGAAAAAAAAATCAATTGACTTTTTCAAGCTTTGAATTTGTAACAATATTTTGTGGGCTTTTTCCCCCCAAAATGTTTTGACCTTTTTATAATAAAAAAAAAAAGAAATGAAGAAGAAATAAATAATCAATCTGAGGTTTTCCTGGGGTTTGTCGTGGGGTTTCCTAGGGTTTGTCGTGGGGTTTCCTGGGGTTTGGCGTGGGGTTTCCTGGGGTTTGGCGTGGGGTTTCCTGGGGTTTGGCGTGGGGTTTCCTGGGGTTTGGCGTGGGGTTTCCTGGGGTTTGGCGTGGGGTTTCCTGGGGTTTGGTGTGGGGTTTCCTGGGGTTTGGCGTGGGGTTTCCTGATGTTTGGGATGGGGTTTCCTGGGGTTTGGCGTGGGGTTTCCTGGGTTTTGGCGTGGGGTTTCCTGGGGTTTGGCGTGGGGTTTCCTGGGATTTGTCGTGGGGTTTCCTGGGGTTTGGCGTGGGGTTTCCTGGGGTTTGGCGTGGGGTTTGGCGTGGGGTTTCCTGGGGTATGGTGTGGGGTTTCCTGGGGTTTGGGATGGGGTTTCCTGGGGTTTGGCGTGGGGTTTCCTGGGGAATGGCGTGGGCTTTCCTGGGGTTTGGCGTGGGCTTTCCTGGGGTTTGGCGTGGGGTTTCCTGGGGTATGGCGTGGGGTTTCCTGTGGTTTGGGGTGGGGTTTCCTGGGGTTTGGTGTGGAGTTTCCTGGGGTTTGACATGGGGTTTCCTGGGGTTTGGCGTGGGGTTTCCTTGGGTTTGGCGTGGGGTTTCCTGGGGTTTGGCGTGTGGTTTCCTGGGGTTTGGCGTGGGGTTTCCTGGGGTTTGGCGTGGGGTTTCCTGGAGTTTGGCGTGGGGTTTCCTGGGGTTTGGCGTGGGCTTTCCTGGAATTTGGCGTGGGCTTTCCTGGGGTTTGGCGTGGGGTTTCCTGGGGTTTGGCGTGGGGTTTCCTGGGGTTTGGGGTGGTGTTTCCTTGGGTTTGGTGTGGGGTTTCCTGGGGTTTTTGCGTGGGGTTTCCTGGGGTTTGGCGTGGGGTTTCCTGGGGTATGGCGTAGGCTTTCCTGGGGTTTGGCGTGGGCTTTCCTGGGGTTTGGCGTGGGCTTTCCTGGGGTTTGGCGTGGGCTTTCCTGGGGTTTGGCGTGGGGTTTCCTGGGGTATGGCGTGGGGTTTCCTGGGGTTTGGCGTGGGGTTTCCTGGGGTTTGGCGTGGGGTTTCCTGGGGTTTGGCGTGGGGTTTCCTGGGGTTTGGCGTGGGGTTTCCTGGGGTATGGCGTGGGGTTTCCTGGGTTTTGGCATGGGGTTTCCTGGGGTATGGCGTGGGGTTTCCTGAGTTTTAGCATGGGGTTTCCTGGGGTTCGGTGTGGGGTTTCCTGTGGTTTGGGGTGGGGTTTCCTGGGGTATGGCATGGGGTTTCCTGTTGTTTGGTGTGGGGTTTCCTGGGGTTTGGGATGGGGTTTCTTGGGGTTTGGCGTGGGGTTTCCTGCGGTTTGGGGTCGGGTTTCCTGGGGTTTGGCGTGGGTTTTCCTGCGGTTTGGGGTGGGGATTCCTGGGGTTTGGGGTCGGGTTTCCTGGGGTTTGGCGTGGGGTTTCCTGGGGTTTGGCGCGCATTGCATTTGGATTCGAAAATTATTTCTAAAGTTTAAATTTTCCAACTGTTTGTTCAAAATCGACACCCAAATACGCAAAGTTTGCACTGAACCGGCAAATGTTTCCATCCGTAACAAGTGTACACGACTGCTTGTGTAGTGTACACGACTGCTTGTGTAGTGTACACGACTGCTTGTGTAGTGTACACGACTGCTTGTGTAGTGTACCTGCAACTGGGTTTCACCATCATTATTTTTAGATGTACAAGAAATTCTTGTAGTATATATAGTAATTGTGACACTATTCTGGAGGTGCTGGAACAATAACTGTTAGGGTGCCTCAACTCTCCTGTCATATTTCCTTATTCAAAGCTGTTTTGTTGTCTAGATTAAATGAATTGATAGCACATGTTTATTCCTACTTACCATAAATACAGAGAGATGTTTTGTTCCGTGTTTACTTTAATGTTTTGTGCACTTATCCCTGTATTATATTTCATCTTATTTTATTCCCAGTGTCTGTTCTGAAAAGAGCTAGGTAAATGAATATATGCGTACATACAAATGGATAGGCACACTTCTGTTTCTGGATTTATATTGTATGTACAGTTTTTTAAGTTTTACATATAAATACGAATTGCTTTGTATGTGGATCATATACACAGATTGACATGTCTTTAAGTACAATTTGTTTTGATTCTGGCTAATGGTCAGTACTTTGCACAGGGTAGTGTGCAGTGCTTGATATATGTGCTTTGCAGTGCTTGATATATGAATTCTATGGAGATAGCACTTAAACTGTAAAATAGTTCATGCATAGTTAACGTACTTCTCATTCTCCTGAATGGAAATGAGCTATTGCTAACCATACTGTAACCATTTAGCAGTTTTTGGAACAGGCTATGACTTTGCTTTACATATACTGTAGATACTAAGCAATACATACTTTTGCTTGCATATACATAGCATGTGTTTTTTTGGGATATTGGATAAATACACATTTCCTTTTTAAATTCTCCTTTGTTTTAAAACAGCCGTCCAAGCTGACGGCTTTCCTCCCCCTCCTCCCCCCCCCCTTTTAATATGTGCATCAATACAGTCCACACAATGATAAGTAATTAACTAAGTTGCCGATCGGAGGAGGATTCGGCTCGGGGATTCACTAAATGGCTGTCAGTGCAACAGAAGAAGACCAAAGATGCAAAGTTCTGTGTGGAAGACCATGTGACCAGGTAGTTACTAGATACAATTGGTGCACTGCTAGAGAGAGGGCAGGGCTCAAAAGGGTGTGTGCCAGAGCCTGTTTCAGAAGAGGACGGGGTGTGACTTAGTAAATGGTTGTTACAGAAACAAACAATTCTTGTTACATTATAATACATAAAAAAAAGTCATTCAGAATTGTTTTAACAAAAATGCTACAAGTATTTTCTCATAGAACAGAACTGATTTATTAAAAAAAAAACACACATGTATGATATTGCTTGGTTTGCAGCTTTAAGCATATATTTTTTATTTACAGTTACAAGCAGAGCTGCTCACTAGACAAAACCGCTGAGACTATTTTCAGGAAGATTACTGTGATACATACAGTAAGAAAGGGATCTTGTCCACTCTGATAATAATACTAAAGGGGAGTGGTGCAACCATGTGAACTAATTAATACAACGTACAAATGGGAGTTGGAGGTGTGTAAAGAGAACACAGAATCCCCCAACAATGATGTACACTCACTCACAAGGACCACACATTAATAATACTTCACTTTTATTATAATGAATATATCAAACCGCTGATGAAAAGACCAATTTGAAACAATTACCAGGTAATCAATGGTTTAAAAACAAGCTCATTAAAATAGCTGAGAGGGAAGTAGTAGATAACATGAATACACTATTGCTGAGTAAAATGAGTAAATTCCCAAATCAAAATGAGTGTGTCTCTTAACCTCTGTGCTTCCACATTTAATTTACAGGAGGTAGTACTCAGAGAAGGATCACAAAGGATCAGTATCAAATGCAAACAGGGATCGATATACTTAGTTCATATATGGTTAACACTTGCCTATGCCAAAGTATCACCTATATAAGAATATGGAAGTGCCTATAGGCTAGTGATGGATACGTATATTCCACCATCTACTTAGAGATCAATGTATCAGAGTGTGCCGTCCAAATGAAGGGTCAACAAATATTACCATATAGATCCTCCTGTTAATCGGAGCGCTTATGCTAAAAGACCAATGTCAGTAGATGTTGCCGATCGGAGTGGTGAGCAAAAAGTGTCTGTAATCAAAGGCATAGAAATAGCCAGGTGTCCGTAAATGCGGACAAACAATTACTATAATAGAAACTGTCAGTTGACAAGTACTGTGTGCTGGCTAGCCCCAGGTCGATCTGTAATTCGTACTGCAGTGAAGGGGCAGTGAAGGGGATTCCTAATAACCTGAACACGTGGGTGTCACTAATAGTAAACACTTGATACTTAACACGAGGTATGGAGATGATAAATAGCCTATGGTATAGAACACAGCTGCATTATTAATGTTATGTCTATTCGCTTTAATTATGTCTGGGCTAACTACCTCCAACACTAGCTTTTGAAATTCCCAGTGACTAGACTAGACTATATTTACCGGATATCTACCGGAGCGCACTCAACACCATCTGAACCCCCGTGCTCACCCTGCCACACTTACTACTTTCTGGTATGACATCCTTACGCCCTACGCGTTTCACTCCTAATACAGAGCTTTGCCTGTGTTATATATTTTTTTATTTCTGTGAAAAACTATTTTAAAATACATTTTTCCAATTAATATTTTTGATATATTATATATATCTTTTTTAGTCTCAATTTATAATTCATACGTATCTACTTATGATTTATTTTTGTTCTTATTAGTTGTATTAGTGCTATTATATTATTTTATATGTATCTTCGTAGTTTTAATTCTCCCTTTTTCCTTTTGTTATAATACATTTGTCTAATACAGACCTTTTTTATGCCATCATATTTCAATATTTACTCACACCATCAAATAGGCGCATAACGTCTTGGTATCCATCAGTATATTAAAGACTTAACATTTCCATATATCTTTATAAAAATATCTATTTGTATTATTATTATTTATTACTTTTGTGAGGTTATAAACAAATGTATGTGCCATATTCTAGTTTCCTATATAAATATATGCAAAAAATATCAACTATGATGCTGCATAAAGAACACACACACACACACACACACACACACACACACGTTAAAGGGTTAATAATTTGCTTTTAAAAAGTGGTTCCACATAGCCTACAGCCCTAGCGTATTCCCTTGAAGATGGAAACCAGCTGTTTCTGAAACGCGTCGGTTGTCTTGGCTACCTGTCGCCAGGAACACATCACGCATGACTTCACCTGGTTGCCGCCTACCTCTAGAGCCTTGCCGAAAGGAGGAAGCTATGCAAGCCGACATCGAAGGGCAAAGGGAAAGAGATTCAGTACTAAATGCCTGTTCCAGCAGCAATATGCGTCACCAAGTCTCACACTTGTGGGTGTATTTTGTATGTTTCCTTTTTATGCTTTATATGATGAAAGTTGATATACACCATAGAAGCTTTTTTGCTCTTACTTTAAATGGTGGATATGTAATTGCAGGGGAAGTACTATGCGGTTTAAGAAGCAACATCCCAATGGACTCACGACATGACGAACTGACCATGTCACATACATAGTAAAGGGGAATCTAAAAATTGTCTTAATTCATTACAATCTTGACTGATTTAAGTGATTGTTCCTAATGAAATAGTAGCACTCCTGTTGATAGAAATGTATATATGATGTGGTGGGTTGTGGGGTTAGAGCTTGCTGGTATTGTGTGTTTATTCGTTTTAATTTTCAAGTGGCATCAGTTGTTTGGAGGTTGGTGGCTCCTCCTCCCATGGTGTAAGTTCACCCTCCCCACTTTTTAAATAGCAGGTTTTTCCATGTTCCTGTGCAGGACAGGTCTATTAAGACCATTCTCCCTCTACTGCAGAGGTAAATGAGAATTCTCACAGGTAGTGTTAGGACCTGTATACTGGTCATGCTGTGACGTGGCTGTGGGCTTATAACGCTTTGGCCAAAGCGTTTAAATAAATTTCCCTTACTCATGAGAATACTAACATTGAAGTATTTAACTATGTATTTTGTCACATTGGATGTAGCATTGGATATCTTTGTCTTTTGTCCCTTATGAAATATTAATGTTTTTTAAACTGATTTTCAGTATTATCAGTGGGATTTGGTCATCCTAGCGCAGTTGGACTCTGTCTTTTACACATTTAGTTATAAAGGTAACTTCTTCACTGTTACTGGACAAGGCCCCACAGGCCTGTCTGCAGCAATGGGGTTAACTATGAATAGATAGACATTGCTTTGCATATAGATATTTAGTTTGCATGTGGATAGGTATATATTGTTTTGCATACAGATGAGTGTATGTTGCTCTGCTATGCACTGAAGGTCCCATCTAAAGCAATTGGTTCAAGGCACATTCTGCAAAGAAATAATGGCTTTCTAACGTTTGTGAATTTTGTCTCCATGCAAGTCTGGCTTCTTTTAGATTATCCCAAATATTGCATAATTTCCTTGCTTGGGTAGCGGAGACAAAATTAAATGGGCGGCACATGTGATTCCCGAACTGTAGGAACAAAAACTCATAACTTAATCAATTGTTTGTGGGGACAAAATGAAGAATACACCCAGCGACTTTCCAGGCAACACACAAATCAACACAAAAAACACACACCGCACACAAATGATTGCCACCTGGGTCCTAATCTCATGAAGATGTTCATCCAGTACCAGTTTTGAAATAAGTTTGGGAGTTGTAATACCCTGCACTGGCTGAAGTATTATTTTTAATATTGGTTATATGACATGAGCTGATGAAGGGTTGTGTGTGACAGAAAAGTCTCTTCAGGGGACACGGGGATAGTGTGTGACAGAGACATTATTTCTGGTAGTCTGGATGAAGGGTCTTGTGCTATAGAGTGAGTGATATCCTGCATGGATTGATATTTTCTCCTTGGAATATGGTTTGGTGACACTGCAAAGAGTTTTACCCAGTTCAGATGGAAACATGATTCGAATATGATCAAGAGTGACCACACAAAGAATTCCCACTAATTTCCACACTAGCCCAATCATCTAAACATTATTTAACGGAATGTGTCCAAAAGTCCATATAGGAAACCGGGAAGGGATAAAACACAAAAACAAAAAATTATTTAATAATCTCTACTAACTCTTCTAAGTGTAACAAAAATCTTTTTATAACATTTTATATATACAATAAAATCATTTAAAAGAGAAAGTGCTGGAGTATGCTATTATATTATATGCTCTTTAGTGAATGCAGATGCATGCATATAATTGGGTAGTATATATGAAGTGAGTATATTTATACCCACTCCACATCAATGCAGGACTGGTAGCATGTAGCTATAAACAGTCTATAGTAAATAACTTCACACCATAATCAGGTAAGTGGTAGTTAAGTATGCCTAGTGTCCTCTAGGCAAAATTATATACCCATGGATCGTGGCTACTAATAGACAGAAAATGGCAATTTGTAACTTACAAACACCAGTAAAATCTTACACTCCTCCCCCCTTGAAGAAGCGCCGAGATACGGCGCGAAACGATCGTCGGGTTTCAGGCGACGCGCAGATTCATGACGTCAGCCGCTTTCGGTTTCAGGAGTAGAGATGGAGTATGCAGGGCAAGACTGGTCTGCAAACTGACGCACTAGCGGAACGGTTGTATTAACTCTATGGCAATCCCCATATACCTTATACACCTGGTATATAGAGTTTAAATAATAAGTAATAGGGTGATTTAACCCATGTTCAGCGGTATTAACCAAATACTGGATGTGGATATTATCTCCACGACAATGACGATTTTACTGGTGTGATTTACCTGATTTATACTGTATTAATGAATGAAATGTGGCTAGAACCCTGGCTCATATCAGCCCACTTACAGGAAGGTTGAAAATAATAAATATTCTCCAAACAGTGGCTCATATGTTTCTTCTTTGTGTAGTTGATACTTTTGATTCCATGGGGTAGATAGGGGTAGGGGTAGGTAGCTAGGGGTAGGGGTAGGTAGCTTTCACCAAAATCGGTTATTATTTCTCTTTTTTTTCACTATGTTTACAGTACTTTTCTTATTTTGATGGAACATCCACACTTATCTACATAAGCAGAAACGCTGTAACCAATTTTGGGGAAAGCTGTCTATCTATCTACCCCTGGGAATCAAAAGAAAGAAAACAAAGAAGAAACATATGAGCCACTGTTTGGAGATTTATTACTTTCAACCTTCCTGTAAGTGGGCTGTTATATGAGCCAGGATTCTAGCCACATTTCATTCATTAATATATACAGTGTACACTATATTATTTTCTCTTTTTTGGGGTGGTCCTGCTCCCTCAGGAATTCTGTGGAGTGACATTATGTGATGTAGCCTGACCACTTTATGAGTGGTCATGTGTGACACAGAATTGGTGTTGACCCAATTAAAGTTAATGTGATAAAAACCTTACTTGCTGCTTACCTGCTAAAGGGGCTTTTTCTACAGTACACCGTCCAGAGATGCCAATCGGGATGATTTTGGAAGAAGTACCCTATTGACCCCATAGGGAAATGTTGACTAAAAACTGCACAATCGGCCGCTTTGACGGACATAAAGAATGTTCCAAAGAGTCTTGTGTGATAGAAACATTACGTAATGTTAATTTTATAAAGATAGCCCATGTCGAAAACCTACACTGCTAAACAAGACATTAACGTTTTATTAACCCACTGCAATCCATGCACATCCAATACCCACACATAAACATTACACAGATTAGGTGTACTCTGCTTCACGTTTAAATAGGATCAGGAGAGTACTATTTTACAATGGACAAAATAAACTTGACATACTACCATGTAGTGTTTATGGTCAATGCTATAACTGCAAATTAGTGTTATTTTGAGGCACCGGCATGACTTCCCCAAGGACCTACGGGGCGGTCACTGATCACGTTTTAACCCTTTTGCTGTAAATCACGCATCAATGAATTGCAGTGCAAGGGAGGTAACCAAAGTCTTCTGCTGTGCCATAATCAATGCATTGACATGGCGTTCCCTGCACTATGCACACTCTCTTCCTGTGCGGGTATGGGAACATATCTGCGCTATTATGTCAGCATGTGTGCCCAAGTGTATGCCTGTATCTACAGTACACTGTGCTGCTGTTATATATCCATGCCAGCCTTATCACATCAGCACCGTGGCTGAGGAATGAATTCTCTCTGCATAGCTCTGATCCCATTGCTGATAAGACTGAAGAGCTAGCTGTAATGCAGCTGGGGAAATTGCTTTGCTCATTCCGAATACCAATGGAATCTTTCACTAACATTGACTTTCAAATGAAAGCCGACAATGTTCCCTTTTAAGCAAGCCCCTTAATCCAATTTTGTGCTTGGCTTTGGCCGCTTTCTTATTCTTTATTTCATTCCGCGTTATCAGGTAAGGGGGGTAGGGGAGGATACTGTCACCCCAAGGCATCATCCAGGCATCGTGAAAGCAAATTGAGTATTCAGAACGTGGTCGAAATCCAATCTTCCACGCTTGGTATATTGTGGTCTTTGCTCAAAGGGCTTCTAAGTGCTCGAGGGGACTCACTTAACCCTTTCAGTGTAAGGCAGATGAGCATTACTGTAATGATCCTGTAGAAAAAGGTAACTTGTTCAGCTTCAGTCCTCAATTGCCCCCCTGGCAGATTCAATAACCCTGTATATTTCCATAAAGAAACCTATGTCCATAACAGTATGGGTATGTCACACAATGACAAAGGTTTGGAAATGCAGATGTAACCCTGTTTCCTCAAAATCGCAGATAGGGTCTATTATGGGGAAAACAATGCTGGTTACTTGGAGTAGTGTGGGGCATACCTGCTGATAAACAATAGCCCTGAGACTCCCGCATGATGTTAGGGGATGTCAGGACAGGCTTCTGGGGTATAAACTGACTCGTACTCACGGGGACAGCGTCTCCATCTCTTGCAGTCCCCAGGATAAGGGGAGAAATCCCTGCTTGAGAGTCTCTTTCTCCTTCTTCCTGATAGATTTCAGTCTCAGGCAAGAAGTATATTTAACAGGAACACTTTATTATTTATGCACACGGCACAACAGTCAACCAGCATAATTAGGGCCTGCACCCTCAGGATGTCCCTGGACCTACACTCCCAGCTAGCGGGCACCAGGAACAGTCCTAGCTCTTCCGTTACTCTCTGGTAGAGTAAGGGGAACAGTCTCCCACCGCTCCCCTAAGAGAGGGCATACAGTATGCAGAGCCCTGCACACTGATCAAGGGTAGACTATGCCTCTCTCAAGGTAGAGGCAGACTGATTAAATTGAGGAAGTGCAACCCTTTAAGTACAGATCCAGCAGGAACCAGCCCCTTGCCCCTGATTGGACACCAGGCCCTTCTGTGTGACTCACTGAGCTGCAGAGGTGTGGGGAAAACCCATGATTACTCCTGTCAACCTGCCCTTATCAGGGATTATGCCAGGAGGGCAGACTGATAGCCCAAAGCCAGCCAGGGCTACACAGATGTATGGCTCTGTAATTGGTATATAATTCCCTAGTTAATGATTAACCCGGTGGGGCCAATGTTACAGGTGTGGGACCCATAACGTGCATTTCCAAACGTCAGTCGCTATTGAGTGAGACACATAAAGGTCACTTAATAACTTTCCTGGCTGCAAAACTGGTGTAAAAAAATGTAAATAGATGTGTGTGTTTCTTCCCTCCCCGAAGTCCTCTGGATGCCTAGTCTCTACTCATATGTATCTGTCTCTCTCTCTCTCTGTCTCGCTCTGTCTCTGTCTCAAGGGGTAGAGATATAGAGGGGGGAGAGGAATAGAGGAGAGAGAATAAGAAGGGGAGAGAAATAGAGGGGAGAGTATTAGAAGGGGGAGAGAAATAGAGGGGAAAGTATGAGGGGGCGAGTGAGGTGGGTAAGAGAAAGGGGGTGGCTCACAATTCCACCGACACGGGGTGGGGTCTTTTGGTGAAAACTCTAGTCCTGAGCCGCAGGAAAACTGTCAGTGGCTGTGCCTGCCATTGAAGGAGTTAAGGCTCCATCTACAACCAGTTGATCAGAAGAGCACTACCGTGCAGCCTGGAATTGGGTGCAGTGGGAGCTGTTGTGTATGAAGTGCTCAGCAGAGCCGAATTCTCCAGGACCCGTCAGGGAACGGTTAGCACTGATCCGCTTGCGCTCCTCCCAGGCTTATTTTTTTTGCAGATGAACAGCAGGTTTGTTTTGCAGGGGAGAGATTAATCGGTTGGGTGGTAAAAAAAAAAAAAACCCACAAAATGAGAAAATGGAGCTTCAATTAATATTCATTTCAGATTATGATTTTTCGCCTCTTCCTTCTGCTGCGTAACTAATGCAGCCGCAAGGATTTCTAATCCGAATAAAGCAGGCAACACAGAGGCTTGTATTAGGGTCTCTTTTATAAGGGGAGCAGCTGCCTTGGGAATGGGATTCACACATATCCCCTTCCCTGCAACCCGTAGTTGGGGGACATCAGGGACCCCAGGCATGTGAGTCCGTGATTATACCAAAATCGTCCCGCGGCATCGCGTGGTGCGACGCCACGCGGCTGAAAAACAAATTGCAGCAATCCAATTAAAGCTAACATACCGCCTGGAACTGCAGGGCGGCAGACTGGATAGCAGACATGAGAATTTGTTTTGAGCAGGCGACCGACCGCGTCATGTGAACGGTTACAGCCAATGAGGGTGAACCGTCTCCCTGACTCCTCCGGCTGCCGCCTGGCTTCGGTTCACTTGCTGCTTTGCCGGATCGCAGCGGTGACGTCACCAAATCGCGCTGCCGCCCAGCCGGAGCTGGTATTATCGCAGCCTTACACGTAAAACATTCCGCTGCGATGGGACCTAAAGAGGCCATTTCTTTCTGCATATGCGGTACCAAGATCTTTATCGGTACATTGCCATCCGTGTACTTTACACTTCGCAGCAGTGATTCATGCAACTAAATAATAGACATTATGGGAATAAGCATTTCAAACATAATAATTAAACATTAGGAAAAGGAGCCCCTGCCCTGAGAAGCTTACAATCTAAGGCCCAGCACCACAACGAGTGTTATGCTTCGGCGAGCTAGTACTCCCATTCATATGAATGGGATCTGATGCGTACTAACGTTTATCACCCTTTTGTGGATCTCGGCCTACGTGGTATGTAAGGTGAACTTAAAGAGACCGTGGGACAGTGTGACGGTAAGTGCCTGTGCAAGGGAGGAGGGTGTTAGACCAATTTAGAGGTGATGTTTGATACTGGCCTTGAAGGTGGAGAGAGAAGGTGCATGGTAGGTATTTGAATGAAGAGCATTCACGAGGTGCGGGGCAGTAAGGGACAAAGGTTTTAGGCAGGAGAGGGCTTTATATACAAAGGAAGAAGACAAAAGACATCCTTGGGCAGAAAGCAAGAGGATGAGCGGAGATATATAGAGCAATAAGGAGGGCAGAGGAATGTATAGCATTGGAAAAGAGAAGTAGAATTTTATAACTGTAACCCCTCTCCTAAACGGTTACAAACATGCTATTGTATGCTGGGCCCCACCCATGGTTGCTATGGCGATCCGGACGTCACTGAGGGGTAAGGAGGAGGGACTATTCTAGAAGGTTACGTTCCAGGAGGACATGAGGAGAGGAGCCTTGGGGAGAATAGATAGGTAATGCATATAATGCACCCCAATGTAATCACCCTAGAAGCCGGGCAGGGAGGGTTACATAAATAATACAGGACTTAATGGGAAGCCAAGAGTGGGATTTCAGCAGGAGAGAAGGAGGTCAGAGTTGCTGGGGTGAAGTGATTCTAGCAGCAGCGTTTAAGATAGATTATAGGGAAGAAAGTTGAGGGAAAAGAAGGTCACAGTAGTCAAGCTGGGAGTGAATAAGAGCAGGTGAAGAGTTTTGCAGTAGAGTGAAAGAGGAAACGGCTTATCTTCGAAATGCTAGGGGGGGGGAGGAATTGGCAGGTTTTAGCAACAGTAAAAATGTGAGAAAAGGATGTTTGGGTGGAATTAAAGCTGCAGTTCAGGCAATATCCTGCATGTGTGTTTTTTTTTAATAAATCTGTTCTGTAGTAAGAAAAAATACTTTTAGCATTTTCTGTTTTTAAAAAAACAACTTTGAAAGACCAATTTTCTTGTATTCTATATTAACAGCCATTTGCTAAGGCACAGCCCCTTCATGTCCTGTCACAAGCCCTGGCACATCCCTTTGTCAGACCTGCCCTCCCTCTAGCTCATGTCAGTGCAGGAGTGCTCATGAATATTCATGAGCTTCCACTGAGAGAAAGAAGCAGAAGAAAAACCGATCCCTTCACTAATTATGTCACCAAATTAAATTTTGCCTATCAATACATGGAGAACAAATTGACCTGCAGCTATACAGTTCTTTAGGTAATTAGAGATTGCACACATGAAACTATTGAAGTAAAAAAAAAAATTAAAAAAAAAAAAAAAAGACTGAACTGCAGCTTTAAATGTTACACCAAGACAGCGTGTTTGTGATAGTGGGTGCTTGAAAGTGACGCTAACAGTAAATGAGAAGGGGAATAGGAACAAGCTTGGGAGGAAGTATGAGGAGCATACTACTTACCTACTGTCATGCAAGGAGTGTAAAGAAATTGACAATCTTCATCAACAGACTGACGATCCCTTTAGAACACCCAAAGATTTCAGTGAATTATTTTCTATGGAGTAGATATAATCCTTTAAAAATGTTGAAGGAAAACCTCTATTGCAATAGGATTATGGCATTATTTTGTGAGCTCTGCCACTGAGGCTGCAAAGAACTACTTCCGAGGCAAAGCTGGCAATCATTATGGGAAGTCCTTGAATTTTGCATTTTATTCCCTCCCAATGGTTATTATCAGAGATCACATGTATTAGATGTTTAATAATAACTTTATTTCATATAGCGCCTTTCTCCCAATGGGATTCAAAGCGCATCACAATTACAGTATAGGGCGCGGTACGCAGCACATAGGAATATACCTGACACGGTCTCTGCCCAGATGAGTTTATAATCTACGTTTTTGGTACCTGAGGCACAGGGAGATAAAGTGACTTGCCCACGGTCACTGACACCGGGAATTGAACCAAGTCCTGACTCATACTTAGGAGCCTATTCTAGTAGCTTTGATAAAATGACTGCCAAATGGAACGGTGTGGCATGACCCTATCTCACGGTCTGACATTTGTGTTACCACGGTATTCAGAAAGAATCAGGAAGAATTATCGCAAGTCACAAACCGTGAAGTAGGAAAATGCCAAAATCACTCGGCGTAGCAGTGACCTTATCTCAGCTTCGCTGTGATCCTCCCGCAGTCTGTAAGAGCTACACAGAGAGACCTGGATCTCCCTCCACAGCTTTTACAGGCTATCACAGTGTTTTTATAAAAATTTAATAACACAGTATTGTAGCAGGGGGTCTCTGGAGTGAACCCCGTTAATTTCAGGTCCGGGGACCCACTGCTTCCCGAGATACAGGCCCCCGGTATGGGGTGTCGGTATCTCCTGTGCGTTTCAATGTCCCAGTCACGTGACGCGGGATATTTAAAACATACCCATATTGGGGTTATCTTTGATCCCATTGAGCGCGTAGGTAACCAATGGCAATCAATGGGTGTATTGTTTAGTATTGTGTTTCAATTTTTCTTGTGGGTAGCAATGGTGGGTGAAGGTGGTATTTTGGCGGTCGTGGGTGTTTATGCCTACTTGAGGGTAGCGGGAGCGGTTAACCCTTTCATTACCTTAGCAGTAGTAATCGCTAAGGTAATGAAGGCGTTAACTCCTCCTGCAACCCTCCCGTAAGGCCCAAACACCCACCATGGGCCAAATACCACCTTCACCCTCCCCTGCTACCTGCAATAAACTGGGCACTGGTATTTAACCCCTTCATTGCCTTAGCGGCTAGCTACTAAGTAATAAAGCTGGCTGTAAATGTATTTTTATTACATAGGATAGAAGCAGGGGGTCTCCGGAGCTGGTATTAATGCGGGTCAGCTCCGGAGACGCCCGGCTTCAATCCCATGCAGTAAAAATATTTTTTTTCCCCGAAGTCCTATCGCAAATCTTATCTCGTCACCCTTGTGGTAGCGAGATGAGATTTGCAACTTGCTGCAAGTTGAGAGCCTCGATGATTTCATCGAGCTACTAGAAAAGGGGGATTTCATCAGAAACGCCAGTTGGCTCTTTATGAGTTCCCGCTCGGTGTCTCTGGGCGGGAGCGAGACCGCTCGGGGAGTTGCACTTCCCGGGACGATTTTGGCAGCTTATCGAAGCTTTCTAAAAAAACAACATTGCCAAATCATTCGAGAAGTGCTCACAATCCTCAATGACTTCGCGATCGAAGTTTGTTGAATAGGCTACTTACTGTCAGCTGTTTACACAGTCAGTACTCACCGAGCCACTCCTTGTCCTAAGATATCACTGGCACTTATTCCAAATAGTTTCGTGTGTATTAAAATGCACGAGGCCACCAATATGGGAGAAAAAGGATCAGACGTGCGATCCCTCATCACAGGCCGAGCTGCGAATCTCTGCAATTGCGCCTACAATCCCTTGCACGGGCATCAATGACATAATAGACAGGATTTAACATCGATTTTAGTCAATCTTTTCAGTGTCCTCCAAAGAACAACGACAAACAAGTTGCAATGATTGGGATTTCTAAGGTGGCTAAATGTATGAGACACTGAGTGAAGGAAAAGGAGCTGTGGTAAAGGAAGGACCTTCAGAGATGGGGAAGGTGACCAGCGGAGAACCTCGGGGATCTGCTCTGGGACCAGGGCTCCTTTCTTTAATGTCTTTATTAGAGATATTACACATCTTATTTTTGGTTTTTTTTGCAGAATACACCAAGATTTGCAACAGGATTGGCACTCTAGGGTGGGATAAACAAAATTATTAATGATTTAGGAAGATCAGAGGACTAGTCAGGAGAGTGACAATTACTTTTTAATGCCAACAAGTGCAAAAAAAAAGGCACTTTGGTGACAAACATCCAAAAGCAGAATAAAGGATTAATGACACTATAATGTCAACTACTACAAATGAAAGGGACGCGGGAGTCATTATTTCAGCAGATTTAAAAGTAGGCGAGCAATGGAACAAAGCAATGGGATTAGCCAGCAGGATGCGGGCTTGTATAGGGAGAGGTATGAGCAGTAGTAAATTAGAGATGTCACTTTATAGATCATTGGTGAGACGTCGCCTAGAGTACTGTGTTACTTCTGGAGATAATATATCAGGAAGGACATAAATAAATGTACAGATTTGTTTTTTAAAGAAGGGCTAAAATGGTGAACAGTCTACACCAGGGGGGCTCAAATCCAGTCCTCAAGCCCCTCCCCCCCAACAGGTCAGGTTTTCACGATATCCCTGCTTCATCCCAGGAGGCTCAATCAGAGGCTCAGTCAAAGACTGAGCCTCTAATTGAGCTAAAAACCTGACCTGCGGGGTGAGGGGGGGGGTTGGGGGGGGCTTGTGGACTGGAGTTGAGCATCCCTGCTCTATGTCATAAAACTTAAGAGGAGAGACGGTTGGACATTAATATGTCCGGCTAACAAAAGAAGGGAGATTGAAATACGGTGGAAACTTTGAAATACATAAAGGTTTTCAACAAGTTACATGGGGGAAGCATCATTCAGAGAAAGAGAAGTGTTTGAACAAGAGGTCATGCTCTGAAGCGGGAGGGTGGCAGCCAAGGGGAAGTACTTCTTTATAGAAAGGGTGGAGGCTTATACTGGAAGGTAATTAAACATGCTTGTATCTTACGGGTTTGAGGTTTTACAGCAGACAGAAAAATGGGTAAATTTGGTGGGATGAAGGGGATTTGATCCACTGTCAAATTCTAAGTTTCTATATTTTTTAGGCATCAAAGAGAGATGTGTCGGCTTCAAGCCCGACTTCAAAGAATACCCATTGCGAGGGAAGAAAATAAAATATTCCACGTTTCACTGTTACTGTTTCAGCCTGGCTGATTGCTCTTTGTTACGGAAGCTGCTCTTCCCTTTAGTAATTAGACAAAATTAATTCCCTGATATCATCACCCATTCTGGGAATGATCGTGGTACCACAGGGATGACCATTCATGACACCAAAGTTAACATGTGCTTCCATATTGTCGCTAAACATAGTATGGTAATTCCATTTTCATCCTATGTGGGACTTAGTACCTTTTTAAAGTAGCAATCTGTACTACAACATTTTTTATTATGTGGGACCTGGAGGGTTTCCCAGCGCATGACCAGCCCAAGATACCACAAGTTCAGAAGATCTTCATCATTGTCCTGGCATTTATGGAGAACAATACGGCTCGCAGCTACAGATCATCATTAACATGCAACGTTCCACTTATTGATTGCCTCGGCCATGTAAGGCTTATGGAAATGTCTAGATAAACAAAGATGAATATCTTCTGCTCGTTGGTGAGACCACAGAAGACCACTTTGGGGGTTTACAATTACTCCGGTGCTGAAAAGGTACAGTATACGGTATACGTGCAAGAGATTTAAGGGTGGAATCCCTCCTAGGTCCAATCTAGGTGACTAATATGTTTGTTTGTTTGTTTTTAACAAAAATCAGACACCAACAATGTTTTATAAATTGGTATTTTTTAATTGTTTTGTAAACATGGTAATGGGTTTGAACTTCTCTGGCTACTTCCTTTTGTATGATATCCTCATGTACAGAATGTGAGTTGCATATTATCAGGCTCTCCCTCTCCTCCCTCTATTCCCCCCTGTAAGGACAGTGTGGGCGGTAGGTCACATACACTCTTGGCTGACAAAGATTCCCTCGTTCAGAGTCCTCAGTGAAAAGAAGCTTAGTCTTAATTTCCAAAGAAATCAAAACAGCAGTTTGCTTTAAGTATCATTTCATTAATTTAGGGAAGGCAATTACATTGTTACTTTGTTTTCAGAATGCACCATTAAAGTATATAATGTTCAGTAAATTAGGAGGATTATCTGAAAAATCCCAGAAGGCTGGCCATTCCCAACCAAGATTTAAGAAACTTGTCGTGCATTAAGATAATACACCCCATGTTCGGATAAAGTTGCCTTGAGACCCCTTTTAGGCATGACCGCTGGGGGCTAGGCTCTCCTCCAAACAACCCACCTTTTTGGCATCAGTACTCCCTTCCCCTTTCCCCACTCTTACCGGCTGATGGTGCATCCGTGGGAGGTTATTTAGGGGCCTGGGCAGGGGCGGGAGATCATTCCATGCCCTGCCAATAAAGTCTCACCCACCCTTCCCCTTTGATATGATATTATTGTGTTTGATGTTTGCACTTGTTACATTTATGAACAAAATAAAAATAAAGAAGAAGGAGAAGAGGTGACAGAGGAAAAGAGTAAAAAATCCTCTAATATGTGTCCATCCCTTTTGAAGGGGGAACTTTGAGGTGTGTTGCCTCTGTTGCGGCGGCGGGGGGAGGGATAAGTGCACTTTAACCTTGCCAGGTGGGGTTGGTAAAGCCCTATGGTGGCGGTGATTGGGCAGGGCTCATTGTAATGTGGGTTCCTGGGGCCCATTCTCGTAAAACGGTCAGCCTTATTGGAGAACGGCATTTTCTGTCTAAAGTACCATTCGTTTCTTTTCTTAGTCACGTTGTCACGCCAGTCACTTTTCTGTGCTTTGATAAAGCGCTGTTCTAGCTTGAAACGTGTTAGAGGAACTTGTCCTCCGCTGTTTGTATTGTGTGTCCATTAAATCTTTTTTTATTAGCTCTCAGCTTTGCAGCCCTCATTTGTGCCAGCTGTGCACTACCATTTATTCTCTTCTCATCGTCTCCTTTGTTTCACTATATCATGTGATGTTAAGTATTCAATACAAGCTGTGGCCTTTGTACCTCCAGACTTTGTTTTGTGTTTATTTATTATGTGTATTATTATGAGTGTATGTATATATATATATATATATATATATATTTTTTTTTATATATATATATATTTATATATATATGTGAGTACTTCAGTATTATTGGGTCATTTTTGGGCTTAATATAGATTAGAAAAGATAGGTACAAGCATACCCCGCATTAACGTACGCAATGGGACCGGAGCATGTATGTAAAGCGAAAATGTACTTAAAGTGAAGCACTACCTTTTTCCCACTTATCGATACATGTTCTGTACTGCAATCGTCATATACGTGCATAACTGATGTAAATAACACATGTGTAATAGGCTCTATAGTCTCCCCGCTTGCGCACAGCTTGGGTACAAGTAGGGAGCTGGTATTGCTGTTCAGGAAGTGCTGACAGGCGCATGCGTGAGCTGCCGTTTGCCTATTGAGCGAGATGTACTTACTCGCGAGTGTACTTAAAGTGAGTGTCCTTAAACCGGGGTATGCCTGTATTAGGTGGCATTGCTCTAATCCCTGCAATGTGCAGTCCTACAGCATTGTTAGATCATGGTTGGACATTCTGTGTGAACACTGGTGTAGTGAAAAAAATCGCATGTTAACCTTGTGTTCTTTGTGAGAGCACAAATAATTAAGCAGAAACACGGAGAGCCAAAATGACTGTGTGTTTTTTAAGCAGCTGGATAACTTGCAGAGAAATGATCTATCCCTCAGTGCTCCTACGGGGAACTGAAGAAAATGCAACTTTTAAAAACTCTGTTCACGCTGTGGCCATCAATTATTTATTTTTCAGTCCTACAGCGTCAAAGGTAAAACATTAGTTTTCAGGCTTTATACATTTTACTGAAGTTTCTATGGCAGATAACATTGATGCCAGCTGAGTTTCATTGATTCACAAGAAAGAAAAAAAACCCAGCAGAAGACATATATTCCTGCATCCAATCACATGAGTATATGTGTATATGCGTAACCCTCCTCAATGGGGTTAACAGGTTGCTGTGTAGGAGTTAAAAGCGGGATAGTGTGTTCTGGGCCCCACCATGTGTTACCATGGGGATACTGATGTCAGAATGGATATATAAGAGTGGGGGAAGGGTCTGGAAGTCAGGTTCCCGGAGGACAAGAGGAGAGGAGCCTCGGGGAGATTAGATAACGATGTTCATAAAGAAATAGCACAGACCAGGCCCCGTTTTATTATGCTGCAGAAAGGGACAATGCCCCTTTAAGTTAGGATCCTAGAAGAAAGTTAATGGAGGGATGAATATCTAAGGGAGAAGAAAACGGCATGCCACAGAGGGCCTCAGGAAAGAGGGCTCCCGGGTGTCGGCGGATCGGCTCTAACTGCGGATTTGCATTCCTGTATGGAAGTGGCAGTTGCATTCCTGTATGGAAGTGGCAGTTCCCAAACAGGCCAATGGTATTGGGTGACTTGAGAAGGACCAGCCAGTATTACCGTATGGGCCTAGTGTAACCGGAGTAATACCGATGATGATCCGAAAGTAGCAAAGTGGGGGCCGGGTCCCACAACTAATTAGAACTACTAAGTGAACACAACTCCATGCGAGTGTTAAGAGTGGGCACTAACGGAAACGCCATATTCATGTGCGTCTGTTATAAAAACACAGCACAACATTGTCAATATGTGTACGAGCGGACCCCGTGCCTGGGGACACCAATAAAAGACAGTGGTACTACAAAAATTCCCGGTGCCCATTATTATATATCCTTGCTACCTCATCACCCCGCCGAAGCCGGCACCTTGGGTCAAGGTAATCCATGTGGAGTAGCAAAACATTGCACAATATATATAAAGTATAGTGTGCAATATATATAAAAACAAAGGTTGGGATGTGAGGATGTTTCTTTTTTTGATAAGTTGTGTATTTTTATATCTGTATTGCACAAGGGAACCCTTGATGTAGCGACTCTTGGGATGAACTCCAGTACAGCTTTACACACAGCAGCATTAATATTATCTTGGCTGGCAAATGTCTTTCTGCCTTTAAAATTGAGGGACTGTAACGTACGGATGTGCTGTGGCGTGACTGTCCTCCGTCACGCTACCCGTGCCTGCCATCTCTCGACAGACCACCGCCACCCTTTCTTTAATAAGGAGAGAAAGCCACGGCTGAGAGATTCCTCTCCGGTAGCTTTTCTCCTTTCCGCGGTGTGGCTCTGGGAACACAGAACTGTACCGAGCTGCATACACGGTCACAACTACAGATGAAGCCTACATTATTTCCCACGTGACCACGGCAAAGAAAGCCATTCTTCATGCAGCTGCGGCCATAGGGAAAATAAGTCCGGCTACATTCTGTGCAGAAGAATACGTTCGTATTGACTGCCACCGTCTTCAAGTGACTCTTTAAGTCCATAAAAGTAAAGGCGGCATGTCCTTACCCACGCCTCGGCAGATCAGGGATCGGCATGTACTTAACTGTGAGGAGACAGAAAATTGTGCCGACTGTCGACCAGGAAAGCAGAGAAATAGAAAAGACGCAGCTCGTCAAGGCTGCATGGGGCCCGGCGAGGCATGCCAGGGCCGCGAGGCATCAGTAATGAGAACTGGAGAGAGGAAGAGCCCCGGCTACAGCAGCAGCTCAATAATTAATCAAAGCTGAAATTCTTCTTAATGAAAGCAAAGACAGGGGAAGAGGGGGGGGGGGAGGGGGGAGAGAAGCACAAAATGTAACATTTAAGCAGACGTGGAGCTGAAAGTGACTAAAGCATCAATCACGCCTTACATTTGTAGGGTACACCCCTGGGGGGGGGGTGGTGGGAGGGGGGTACACATCCATATGTATTAACCCCTGCAAAGCAATGTATTTCGGGTTCTCTATCAACTGAAAGGTTAATGCTTAATGGGTCCATAATGCATTGTTTTGTAATGTATTATAGGTCCCTGCAGTGCTGATGTTGTTCATTCACACTGAGCCAGCACGAGCACAAAGACATATTAAAGGCGATGTATCATGCTTTCAGCCTGGGAGCTTTCCTTTTAAAATAATGTTGAGTGCCATATTAAAATGATATCTCATAAACAAGCTTATTACATTTGGCCTTTTTTCCTGCTTGATTCATAGGTTAGAAACTTGTTGATGCAATTTTCAAACAGGCCTGATGCGTTAACCAGCTACTTGGGGTTTCTGCCTTTCCAGACAGAATTTTGTGAGCAACAACAAAACGTCCTTTGACCAGAACTTGATACATCCTTTAATATTATCATTTCAATTAAACAACTGGGTCCATATTCGATTATACTGTATTTCCTGTTCCATAAGACACTTCCAATCCCGGAAGATACCTTACTCAATACCACCAAGTCATTGGATGACTGCCAGCGCTGGAAAGTGTTGCTTAGGAAATATGGTCCCTATCACTTTAAAACCCATCTCATTGCTTTACATGGTCAGCTGACACACCGCTCCCAGCTTGGTCATTGTATTGAAATCACTTGAACACTGAACAATCATATGGATGTCATTTCCGGCAGTGGTTTCGTTAGTAGCCACACGTTTTTTGGATAGGCAACATTTTGGGTGGATTTGGATCCGCTTCATATGCGAGCATACACGGAGAGGAGACAGGGGGCACACATCTGCCCTAAATCACAGGACCACTTAAGAGAAAATCCCTTCCCACCTATTTGGGGGAGTACAATTTATGACAAGACATCCAGAAGAGGCTATCGAGTCAAGAAATGCACCCTACATCTATCCATCTCGAACATTGCAAGGCCTGCAAGATATATCACTCACTCACACAAAACTGTTTAACTATTTAACTCACCTCTATTTTTTGGGGGGCGTCAGTTTTTAGAGGAATAAACTTTGCTAAATTCCTTTGGATTTTGGAGAGAATAAATCAGGGGTGCTTAACTCCAATCCTCCACCCCCCACCTCCTTCCCCCTTCCCCCAACTGCTCAGGTTTTCAGGATATTCCAGCTTCAGCACAGGTGGCCCAATCACAGGCTCAGTCCAAGACTGAACCTCTGAGCCACCAGTGCTGAAGCAGGGACTGATTGAGACACTTGTGCTGAAGCAGGGATATCCTGAAAACCTAACCTGTTGGGGTGCTTGAAGACTGGAGTTGAGCACCCCTGGTGTAGGTGGCTGAAGGTGCATTATTATACTCAGCACTAAGTTAGTATTTGACAATAGGTTCCTTTGGGTTTACCAAAATAACTCATTGTTGTATAAAGAGCAGAAGATCAGCAACAATAGGGTTTTAAACCCAATAACACAATAAGATGCATCTTGCCCTATGATACAGGGTGCCTTTTAAATAAACCCTACTTTAGTCATAAAGGAGTGTGTGCGCTGTGTCTTGGAACCAGAAAGTTTGGCTAAAGGAGAAAATGTAATAAATACCTGTGACCTAAAGGCTGTTTGTTATAGTATAATGAACAGTTCAGCAAGCATAACTGCAGCGCCATGTAATCATTTAGAGAAAATGCCTGCAAAAAAACTGTGACAGAGCGCGGAGAAATCATTACAGACCTTGCCAAGCTGCCTGATCTATCCGCCATCCTTTATCACTTACAGTAAAGAGCCATTCGTGCTAGATAGCTCCACAGCCAGGTTTTAGTTATATAGGTTTATGAGAAAGGCAGGTAAAGCACATCAACCTGATCTTTACTACTGTCAATCTGGATAAAGGAGCCAGGCAGGAGGCTGAGGCAATGCACTAAAGTTAGGATTCGGTGTGATAACAGGCAGAATGCAGAATTTACTATAGCAGTTTTCATATGCAAATCCATAGCCCAGCTGTCAAAGTCCAAGAACCCACTGACATTTTAAAGTAATAATTTGGAGTCCAATGCGTAGAAGTATCTCTTATCTGCGCGATGTGTTTGAAGCTTGCCGGGCTTTCTTGACTTCAAAATGACATTAAGAAAGTCATTTAGAATGTGCGTCTCTTAATCGGAGTTTAGCAATGTGTTCCAGCGATATCGCCCCACTTGTATGTGGAGATGGGCAAACGAACCCGTCTGAATCCGATCCCCAGATTTTCTCGGTCAAATTTGATCCGCGGACTGAAATCCGCCATCAGATTACTTAAGTGTAAAGCCGCCTGGTTTCTTCAAAATCCGTCGTTGGGTCTCAGCCGCTCGGATTTTAAGAATCTGTCGATAGATTCAATTTACCTCCGAATCCGCAGGATGTCTTTACTTTTTGATTTTTATATACTGCTCCCATAATAATTCCATCTGACGGATTCTGATTCCATCTGACGGATTCAAATTCCATCTTACGGATTCTGATTCTATCTGACGGATTCTGATTCCATCTGACAAATTCTGAGTCCATCTGACGGATTCTGAGTCCATCTGACGGATTCTGATTCCATCTGACGGATTCTGAGTCCATCTGATGGATTCTGAGTCCATCTGACGGATTCTGATTCCATCTGACGGATTCTGAGACCATGTCACGGATTCTGATTCCATCTGACGGATTCTGATTCCATCTGACGGATTCTGATTCCATCTGACGGATTCTGATTCCCTCTGACGGATTCTGAGTCCATCTGACGGATTCTGAGTCCATCTGACGGATTCTGATTCCATCTGACGGATTCTGATTCCATCTGACGGATTCTGATTCCATCTGACGGATTCTGATTCCATCTGACGGATTCTGAGTCCATCTGACGGATTCTGAGTCCATCTGACGGATTCTGATTCCATCTGACTGATTCTGAGTCCATCTGACGGATTCTGAGTCCATCTGATGGATTCTGATTCCATCTGACGGATTCTTAGTCCATCTGACGGATTCTGATTCCATCTGACGGAATCTGATTCCATCTGACGGATTCTGATTCCATCTGACGGATTCGGATTCCATCTGACGGATCCTGAGTCCATCTGACGGATTCTGATTCCATCTGACGGATTCGGATTCCATCTGACGGATTCTGAGTCCATCTGACGGATTCACATTCCATCTGACGGATCCTGATTCCATCTGACGGATTCTGATTCCATCTGACGGATTCTGATTCCATCTGATGGATTCTGATTCCATCTGACGGATTCTGATTCCATCTGACGGATTCTAAGTCCATCTGACGGATTCTGATTCCATCTGACGGATTCTGATTCCATCTGACGGATTCTGATTCCATCTGACGGATTCTGATTCCATCTGACGGATTCGGATTCCATCTGACGGATCCTGAGTCCATCTGACGGATTCTGATTCCATCTGACGGATTCGGATTCCATCTGACGGATTCTGAGTCCATCTGACGGATTCACATTCCATCTGACGGATCCTGATTCCATCTGACGGATTCTGATTCCATCTGACGGATTCTGATTCCATCTGATGGATTCTGATTCCATCTGACGGATTCTGATTCCATCTGACGGATTCTAAGTCCATCTGACGGATTCTGATTCCATCTGACGGATTCTGATTCCATCTGACGGATTCTGATTCCATCTGACGGATTCTGATTCCATCTGACGGATTCTGATTCCATCTGACGGATTCTGATTCCTTCTGACGGATTCTGATTCCATCTGACGGATTCTGATTCTATCTGACTGATTCTGAGTCCGTCTGACGGATTCTGATTCCACAATTCCCCATGACCAAAAAACTAGAGTTTTTCTCTTACTTCTTTTACTACTGTACTTTCTATCAGAGAAAATTATTCATTATATTTTTTATGGGCATTTTTTTCTTAACCATTGCTGGCAACGGGCAAATGTAGCACTTTCCTCATTACGTATGGCCAAATCGTATTCCCCTGTATATATTTAGTATTTTATATTACAAGCTATTTACCCTTTCACTGCCATCCCATAAAACCCCTGCAAATGCAGAATAAGCAGTGACATGTAATAGCAGCGTGCACTGTTCCTCCAGCCACAGGAAGAATCACTCTCTTTTCCCTCATTCTCTGAAATGAGGCCCAGTCTGCTACACTTCACATCAATTTATTACGGAGAATGAAAATAGGACAACACTACTGAAACAGGTGAAGATACAGATCACAGGTATACATGAGCAGCACCATCATCCTGATTCTTAATGCTGTGAAATCAATGGATTTGGAAATCCTATTATCTGTTCCCCGGTGGAACAGGCCGCGCAAAAAAAAAATACAAAAAATGCAACTGTTCTCTTTATCTGAAGTTTTCTTTCTTTTTAACATCTGTTCAAGTGTGAAATTACTATTGTCTACCCACAATGCACTCACATGGAGTCCTAACCTGGAGTCACAAGGTAAAAGATACAGTGAGCAAGGATGAATCTGTTAGGCCTGTAATATAGTGGGGGCGCTCTTGCTGTGCCGTGCGCATGTGAGGCAGTTATAATTGGCTGTGGTTAGCCAGCCATTGTATGCTAGGGCCGCGCGCGCGCAAACGGCAGTGAGCGTGGAGACGGGCGATAGTGGGGAAGACTCAAAAAATAAGTATTCACGCCGCTACCGCCGGTGTGTGTATGTGTGTATATGTGTGTGTGTGTGTGTGTGTGTGTGTGTGTGTGTGTGTGTGTGTGTGTGTGTGTGTGTGTGTGTGTGTGTGTGTACAATGTTAATAAATATTTTATTATTTTACCAACGTGTCTTTTTTTTAAATTTAAAAAATATATAATAAATTACACATTCATATATACAACCTGTCGCTCCCGGCAGCACGGACCACCATACACGCAAAAAGTGTGCGTCACGCGCACAGGCGCGCGCACCCGCATGCCCGCACCTACCATAGAATGTGCCTAAGGCTGCGGACATAGTAAGTTCTCCCGTGCACTTCTGCACGGAAGCAGGAGGGGGCGCACGTTGTGTGAGAAATCAGTTAAACGGAGGCGAATGTGGGGGAACCAGCTCCGTGACGCCCTTAGGCACGACCCTAGGAAAGCACCTGCTTTCCCACAGCCTCGGCACGCCTCAGCACGGGCGAAGGCACCATGACCCGAGCCTTAAGGAGCAATAGAGGAGGTTTAAGAGCACAAGTGCAAATGTATTATAACTGGGAGGCGGGGGCTTCTCTGGTTGAGGACCATTTCAGCTGAATTGCCCTTTTTTTTAAAATAAATCAGTTCTGTAGTATTAGATAATACTTACTGTGTTTTGAACAAATATATTATATACACTTTTAATGCCATAGATGATGTTACCTTAGTAATATCAGGATACATTGTAGCTGCTGAGTTACACTGACTGAAGCAGTAGTTATGTTAGTCACACAGCATTTTTACAGATTTATAACAGGAGCATGAAACGATTGTCAGCTTAGGTAAGAATGTAGCATTATACATTGTGAAGGAAGGGGAGGAGAAGCAGGGCACTTCGGATTTGAGTAAAAAGCCATTTACTCCTGAGAAAGGCTGACTGAGGCCGAAACGTCCATCTACGTGCCCTGCTTCTCTTTCCCTTCCTCCATATCGGCTGGGATTATTGCCAGGGTTTCCTGGACCAGGAGCACCGGTAGTTGTATCCCCCCTTTTTTATCATTATTCTGTGTGGTGTGCAGCATCCCCTCATCCTATTTGAATTATACATTATCACTTGCTTTTCATATACAAGGAAGCAAAAAAGAAGGGAAAAAAGGGGGAATGTAGTATTGCTGAAAATAAATGTGTGTGCGTATACACACACACACACATATTCACAATGCCCTAATATTTTCTGTGCCTCTCCATTTTATCAGTCCAATTTTATTGGTGTACATCTTATTCGACATATTTTATTCAATTTTTAAATATTTTTCTGCACAGTATTACATTGCAGTGAGGCTTAGAGTTATATATTGAACATTCAAACAAAGGCTCAATTTATTAGACTGATCAAATTAGTTAGTCTTGAAATAGTTAACTTGCAACTGTTTAAATTAATGGAATCATTTATTGGAAACGATCTCCTGCGAACGCGGAGAGACGCCGAGGAGAGACGCCGAGAGACGCCGAGAAGAGACGCCGAGGGGAGACGCCGAGGAGAGACGCCGAGGAGAGGCACTTTGCAATAGAGAATACCGTTTTTTCTCGCATTTAATTCCGCTTCTTGTGAACATGCCAATTCATGCGGTGTGGCAATGACCATTTCGGAGCTACTAGAATAAGCTCCAAAAAGCCCCAAAAATATTTATGCCACAAGATCCCCACTACAGAAGAAAGCTCAGCAATTAAAGAGAAGCTCTCAAACGCCTATCCAATAATAGCCATATCATGATGTGTCTAGCTGATAAGGGGGCAGCTTTAGTGATTTTAAATCATGGTGACAACCGCATAGAGGTCATCAGCCAACTTAATGACAATCAGTGATCCTACACTGAGCTATAGGACAGAGATTCTCTTATTAGCCTGACATTACTTAATGATTGGATTGTCGAATCCACTTCTGAGTTCTTTACACAGGATCATCCCATTTGGCCCATTTTATTTAAACTCCCTAAAACACTCATACACATTATGCGAAAAACTTGCTCTGCCAGTGGATCACTTCCTCCAGCCCTGCCTGTTCCCCCCCCCATGGCATCATTACTGATACCACGTTGTTCATTGCCCTATTCTGTGACTGCAGTACGCCTGAATCCTGACTCATGAACGTCTCACATTTGTATACATGTTTCCATCACACAGAATGAATCAAGGAGGTCCCTGGCCTTATTACCAGGAATGGTGACTACCATGGCTCCCTACGAGATTCCCTGTTGTCATTGATTAAAATAATTTTATAGCGCAATTATTTGAACTGTAACCCCAAATATTAGTTTCAATCAATGGGCACAGCCTGTGCCCATACATACATGCAATAACCATCAGCAGACTCTATGAATGTTCCATTAGGAAACATTGTCACATCCTCTCCTGCTACAAACAATTGTATGAAGTGTTCCATTCTAAACACATATTAAGGTATATATGGGGCCAGCAACCTATAAGATACCCTGGTTACAATGGACTCCATAAAAATATACACAGTACCGATGTTTAGCTACGCCTGGCTGCTACACGTACCATCGCCGTGTGAATTGTAACAGCCTAATCTTGGGTAACTTGTTCGAGCACCACCACTCCATCTCAAACAAACGTTTTCCTTAAAACCATCAGTCTTTGTGATGTTAGCTGATAGACCCCTGAAGTCATGATTGGCCATTCATCACTCCACTATCCAAACTGCTTACTGTGATGGAAAGATGGACCATCCAGTGTAGGACATACTGTGGTTGACTTGCGCTTTAAGAGAGGAGTCCAAGCTGTCCCCCCCCTGTTAACGACCCTAGGAACAGTGGCACACTCGGCTTCTCTCTCTCCTTCCCCCCTCCTTCTCTCTCCTTCCACCTCTCTACCCCGCTCCCTTTCATCTCCCATCCCCTCCGCTTTGCTCTCCCCTCCCCTGCTGTTTCCTCCCTCCCCATATCTCGTTCTCCCACTCTCAGTGCACTGTGGTGTGGGTGGATTAACAAGGGGGGGGGGATTTTGTTTCTGGTTTATTATTGTTGTCTTTTTTCCCCTCTATTATATTACTTATAGAAACTTACAGTTGGTTATTCTATTTTTTCAATGCCATTTAAAAATGAGTTTTCTAAGAAAGAACTGCTTTATAGATTGGTTCTGATTAGTGCTACTTTGTAAATCAGTATGTATATTTTTCTCTTTAATTAGACTTTACATTGATCTTAGTTGGTCTGGGATTTATTTAGCCATTTGCATTTAAATATACACTCTAACCCAAAGTATATTTTGTTGTTCATGGGTCAACAACAGAGGATTTTTGCATTGATGGATGTTGTGTACAATGGTTTTGAAATGTATCTTTGTGTGTGAACAACACATATTAACCCCTTCACTGCCACCCCATCACATTTTGGTAAAAAAAAACATAGTGTACATTTGAAGAAGGGACATGTTAGGTTTTAAGTTTTGGTCGGAACATACTAATTAAATCAAAAATTCTCTGATTGAAAACATGCCCTTCTTCAGAACTACTGTAACACATGCACTAGAACTTACATGAGTGGCATAAATGCATTCACTAATATCAGTATAAAATGCAATAGTATAACAACTGCAAAGCACTACAATTGCTATTCCGGGTGTGACAGAGGCGGAAGCCACGGGTGCTTGGAGATGCCAATATGTGCCCAGGTCTGAAGTACATGCAAGAAGTTTATTTAGTGTATCAACATTTCTGTCTTCTGTTGGGACCTTTCTCAATACAGATGACCAAAACGTTGATCTACTACAGCGGTGCGCAAACTGGGGGGCACGCACCCCAGGGGGGCCCGAGAGGCCTCTCTAAACTTACTTACCAGGCTCTGGCCACGCGTCTCTATGACAACGTTGCCATGGAGAAGTGACGTCACATGACCCCGCAGCATCAATAAACGCGAGGGGGGGGGGGGGCGCGTGAGGAGGGAGCATGTAGGGGTGGCACAGGCGCGGGGAGTTTGCACACCACTGATCTACTATATCAGGAGTGACCAACTCCAGTCCCTAAGGGCCACCAACAAGTCAGGTTTTCAGGATATCCGTGCTTCAGCACAGGTCATGATGACGGAGTCACTCATGCTGAAGCAGGGATATTCTGAAAATCTGACCTGTTGTTGGCCCTTGAGGACTAGAGTTTACCATCCATGCACTAAATAAATAAACTCCCTGTGCATGTGCTGTCACTTCTGAACTGGACACCTATCGGCATTTCCAAGCACCTGTGGCAGGATTGCGGAATAATTGTGAATTCATTTTGGTATCGTGTGACATAGAGTTGAACGTCTGCAACCTGATCAGGCATCAGGTCCTACAGTACCATGCATAACCATACAGGGATCGGAATGAAAAGATAGACTAAGCAGGCTTTGGTCTTACATCAATCTGAATGTCAGAGCAGGAGTGAATTAATCATACAGTAGATTGGATTCATAACTAAGGGTTTTGATTTGACCTGATTAGGTTGCCAGTCGCACAGTGGCGGCAATTTACTATCATCTTTAAAGCACTAATGAAATAGACCTGTACTGCCTAGTACTTGCAGCTAAATAAGGCAAGAAGGGTATTTAATGAATACACCATTTACCAAAGAATCGGTTAATGAAGTGAAAAGACAGCAACAAAACTGATCAGAGGATGTCACCGGCATCTTCTCCCCAAGGACCTCCAATTTCATTAACACTTTTTGCATTGCAAATTTCCAATATAAATTGTCATTCATTTTACACAGCGAGTGACTCACTTCTAGTTGCTGATGGAGTGTGGCATATTTATGTGCTGTATGGATTTCACTGCACATAAAGGTTTCCAGGCACTTGAGTAATGCAATTAACACATACATTCCTAATTAATTATAATTTAAATGCATCATAACAAAAGAGATTGAGGTTTTAATGAATGAAACACTATACTATGATTATATATATATATATATATATATATAGATATATATATAGATATATGTATCATACGTTACCAGCAAAGGTAAGGAGACAACAGCACGCAGTAGGTACTGTATAAGCAGAAATAAACTGTATTAAAGAAACTTGTATATATATATATACTATAATTCTAAGTTGGATTCCTGTTTTCCGTTTAGTTGTATGTCAGAAGCATCCAAATCTCACAAACGGCACCACACGCAATAAAACTTTCACTGTACATTCTGCGGCGGATTTGTAGGTCAACGCAACTATTTTGAGCTTCCAATGTCACTCACCTCCCAAATTATGGACATTCTAAGTTTCACTCAGCTGGTCAGCAGTAATGTCAGAGCCAGAGCAGGGGGTGGTGCGTGGCTACTAAGGGAGGGGGTGTGGCTACTAAGGGAGGGGGCGTGGCTACTAAGGGAGGGGCGTGTTCTTGCCTGGATGGGGCTGTGTGTGTGTGAGTCAGTGATTCTCAACCAGGGCTCCGCGGAGCAGTCCCAGGGGTTCCGCCTGGCCGCCCGCACACACTGCTGCCCCTGGCTCTCCCCTCTTCTCCTCCCCCTTCCCTCCCCTCTCCTAGGAGCACACTGCAGTCCTCTCTGACTCAAGCCTCCTGTTACCTGAGGTCTGTGAGCTACTAGGGTGGGGGGAGGGGGTGAGGGGGATCGGTGGTATCCGCAGTATCCGCAATATCCGCAGTACAGGCTGCTTCTTCTGTAACTGTAGTTTGTGTGTGTGTGTGTGTCACAGTGTGTGTGTGTCACAGTGTGTGTGTGTGTGTGTGTGTCACAGTGTGTGTATGTCACAGTGTGTGTGTCACAGTGTGTGTGTGTCACAGTGTGTGTGTGTGTGTCACAGTGTGTGTGTGTCACAGTGTGTGTGTGTCACAGTGTGTGTGTGTGTCACAGTGTGTGTGTGTGTGTGTGTATGTGTGTGTGTCACAGTGTGTGTGTGTGTGTGTGTGTCACAGTGTGTGTATGTTTGTGTGTCACAGTGTGTGTCAGTGTGTGTGTGTGTGTGTCTGTGTCAGTGTGTGTGTCAGTGTGTGTGTGTGTGTGACGTGTGTGTGATGTGTGCGACGTGTGTATGATGTGTGTGTGTGTGTGACGTGTGTGTGATGTGTGTGACGTGTGTGTGTGTGTGTGACGTGTGTGTGACATGTGTGTGTGTGTGTGACGTGTGTGTGACGTGTGTGTGACATGTGTGTGACGTGTGTGTGATGTGTGTGTGACGTGTGTGTGTGTGACTTGTGTGTGTGTGTGTGATGTGTGCAACGTGTGCATGACGTGTGTGTGATGTGTGAGTGACGTGTGTGACGTGTGTGATGTGTGTGTGACATGTGTGTGTGTGTGACGTGTGTGTGACGTGTGTGTGTGTGACGTGTGTGTGACGTGTGTGTGTGACATGTGTGACGTGTGTTTGACGTGTGTGTGTGACATGTGTGTGTGTGTTTGACGTGTGTGTGTGACGTGTGTGTGTGACGTGTGTGTGTGACATGTGTGACGTGTGTTTGACGCGTGTGTGACGTGTGTGTGTGACGTGTGTGTGATGTGTGTGTGACGTGTGTGTGTGTGACGTGTGTGTGAGGAGAGAGAGGGAGAGGAGAGAGGAATACAGGGAGAAAGGGAGATGAGAGGAGGGGGAGAGAGAGAGAGACATCGATCCGTGGTGGGTGATGTGAGATGCAGGGGGGGTGATGTTTAAAACAAAATCATTACAAATATATACACAATCTTTTTTCAAAAGTATGAGTTATTATGTATTACCCCTTCTGTTTTACACGTCTATTTTGTGATCTACTCCTGTCGAACATGTGTCCTCCAGATAGGGGTTCCTTGAAATTTAACGAAATACTTAAAGGGTTCCTCCAAACAACAAAGGTTTGGAATCACTGGTGTATGTGATGTGAGATGTGTGGAGGAGATGTTCCAGCGGGGGGGGGGGGGGGGGAGAGGGGGGAGATGTTCCCGCAGCGGGGTGAGACACACACACACAGACAGACACACACACAGACACACACACATATATACACAGACAGACACACACACAGACAGACACACACATATACACACAGACAGACAAACACACACAGACACACACAAACAGAGACAAATCTCACCCCGCACTACATCCAGCAGTGGGGGGGATGGGTGGGGGGGGGTGGGCACAGGGAGATGTATTCAATATTACATTCCTCGGGCGAAGCCGGGTACAAAAGCTAGTATATATATATATATAAACAAGATCATAAATGTGCAATCCTTCTGGCATTTTTGTAAAAACATGGGAAAGCAAAGTAGGCTTAAATCATTATAACTCATAAAAGTATATGTACACATAAATAATCATGTAATGCACTTTTATTCAATAGGCAGTAAAACCAGTATTTGAAAGCAAACCGCAGCCAAAAATGCAAAAGATCCAAGCAAAAATATCAATAGTGCTGGAGTACAAAAAGGTAGTAATTAATGGCTTGTTTCAAGTGCTAAAATGTTTATTACTAAGATTGTCTAGCACAATTTGTATCTTTAAACATGTTTCATTTTGTCTTTATGTTCTCCATAAATTAGGTGAATTAGGTGGATACAGTATAGATATAAAAGTGTGTGTGTATATATATATATATATATATATATTGCAAAACCAAAGAAGACAGCGCAGGCTCCATAGCGTAACTCTGTAATAATATTTAATAAATTCCAAAAGATAAAAACAGGCCACTCACAAAAATGGACACAATGTGTGCATTGAGCTGTAAATACAGCAGGGATCGTCTGGGAAGTATTGAATACTCATCTGGTACACCTCTGTTGAAGGGCTGGATCTTCATGGTGGGGGGAGGGGGGATGACGCATGCACGTCTGAGTAACAGCCAGTTACTCTGAGTCAGTGCGCTCACACAACCTTCCCCCGGCAAGCTCGTACTGCCTGTTAGGTTCCACAGCTCCTCGGGTCTGTCAGAGAGGAACTCCTTCCTGCTCCCAGATTCCTTCAGACAGCTCCAGTTGTTTAACCCTACGCGTTTCATCGCAGCGGTACAAGCGACTTCATCAGGGAACTCTCACACTAGAGTTACCCTGCCTATTATTGGCACTGTAAAATTATTTTTTTTTTATATATATATACTGATGAGACCCACTGATATATACCTCACACTGATGAGACCCAGAAGGTCGAAACAGTTTGTCTGTGAGTGGGTTTATTTGCTTTGCATCTCATCCCAGGTTATGTTTAAAAGCTGTGTTTAAAGCAGTATGCATTGGATTAAGGGTTCTCCACGTAATGTGGACTTGAGACAAAATATGGCATTGTGTGCTCATTTGCATGTCATTTCCCAGAATCCCTTGCTGCAGTGGAGGCACTGTATGCTAGGTGATAATGGCGAAAGGTGGGGTTGCAGACCTGTCTATGACATGTGAATGTGCTCACAAGTAATATTTTTATATGATATATACATACTGTACATCTATATATGATAAGAGTGCAAAAAACGCTTCTGATTCCACAATAAAATTGGTTTATTAGGCACACAGGTGAAAGTGCTTAAAAATGCAAACTCTAAATGTTCTTCATTGTCAAAGTGCATGTAAAAGGTATAAAAATCCTTTTAACCTGGTAGAGTTCTGTGTGAAGTGCAAGGGGATCAGTTGCTCCTAATGCGGGGGGCAGTACCCGGCGTCCTTGACATCAGGGAACACCCTCCGTCCAGTCCTGTAAGTTGCTTGGACATGATGTCACAGCTCCGTTACCTTGCCTCGCAGCCTAACTTGCCTCCTGCGGTACACTTCTTTAGGGGTTAGTCAGTGATAGGTTGTACTGTCACTCCCTCATTTTTATCGCATTTGGATCGTTATGGATCCCATGCTATTACATGATACAGACTCCTATTCACCAGCGTCCCTCATATATTATAGAAACACCTCTGCTTTAAATAAGGCTGAGGACTCGCTGCGGGTGGCTGTGCTCGTGGGCCACTAGCCCCTTACCTCCTGCCTGTCTGTCCCCACTGCCTCCTTCCGACAAGGCTCACTATGCGCTGTGATGCGTCAGCCGCCAGGGGATGCAAGAGGATTGAGATCCCGAGCTGTGACGCGTCACGTGGTGCACTGGTGAGACTATCAGTGCTGAGGGCTGGAGTGTCAGAGCCTCCCCACCTCCAAAAGGTAGGGGGGAAGTGTGTGTATGTATGTATGTGTGTGTATATGTGTTGTGTGTGTTGTGTGTGGCGGACGGACGGACCGGGGGGAGAGACGGACCGGGGGGTGGGACAGACGGACTGACTGGGGGGAAAGTGGGGAGGGACGAACAGACCAACTGGGGGGGAGCAGCACGGAGGGTGAGCAGCAGAGGGCATGTGCTGCAGTCCTCCTCTCAAACCACGCCCCCCCCCGCGGTCAATTGCATCTCCATGCGCCACCTGCATGCAGTGCGAGCGCGCTGACTGAGGCAGCGGGGCCTTGGCCTAACACACACACACACATATATATATATATCGCATAAAATAGTACTGTCAAGACGATATTAAAGCATTCCAAAACACATAACAAGATATACATGTAACTCTTTCTGCTCTCCACTGAAATCCTAAAAGCATTAATAGTTACTGCATGTATTTCTCAATTCCTCTTATGTAATTAAGCTCCATTAAATCAAGGCCAATAACACACACACGTACAAAACCTACCCATTATTTTCTGATAGATCTGCTTTAGCACCGGCGTGTAAGGAATCCTGTATACCTGAAAAGGTAAGGGTTGGATACAGACTGAGCCACTAATTGAGCCACCTGTGCTGAAGCAGACATATCAGGACAAACTGACCAGTTAGGGGGTCTTGAGGACTGGAATTAAAAAGCCATGCAGTAAATCATTTAGACACGTCAGCAGTGTGATGAGTTAGTGAATGGATGATAGGATCATACAGATAGCAATCAGCAGGGCATACAGTATAAACCCGCTATAATGAGTCATAAAACCAATGTTCTGTTTTGTTGCATTATTTGTTTGGAGCAATAAATATCTTTAACAATAGTAAAAAAATTTTTTATATAGTACTGACAATATAGACCACGCCGTCTATTGACCTTTGCAGGCACAATAGGTCCCCCTTGCCCCGTAGAACGTACAGTATACGTTTTGTGCCTGTCGCCTAGGAAGGTAAAGTGATTTGCCCAAGATCACGAGGAGAGCTGACACTGCAAAGCAAAACACATTCACCTCCTTCTTGGGCAGTCAGTGTCAGAGTGGGATATCAATTGGGAAACAGATTGCAGAGGCCACTGTTGCACCAAAACACCCAAAAAAGGTATAATAGGGCTATAACTCATGTGGATAATAATAATAGTTTGTCCTCGTATAGTGCTGCTGGTTTTACATAGCGCTTTACAGAGTCCCTGCCCAATGGAGCTTACAATCTATGTTTTTGATGTCTGAGGCACAGGGAGAGTGGCTTGCCCAAGGTCACAAGGAGCCGACCCCGGGAACTGAACCAGGTTATATGTAAAACCATAGAATTCAAAGAGGGTGTACTTTCTTTTTCACACAACTGTATATCTTATATTTGTCTCTACAAATAAACCATTGTTTTAAGAGTGAGTTTTTATGACTTGAGGCGATTTTAGATTTTGAGATTTGCAGATTACCAAAGTAAATCGTCCATAGCTGATGATTATAGAATAATAATAAGGCACACTCTGTCATTCCATTTTCTGCGTGCTTTGAGCAGTGACATAGCAAGATCTGCAGCGTCCCTGCCTATACTTTCCATGGATGTGCTAACTTGACATGGGATTCAGCCTATGCCAATAAGTTAAATATCCGTTACTGATGTCACGTTACCAAAATCAGTAACGGACGTTATAAGCCCCGGGTTTCTGGATCTTTCTGGATCTGGCCAAAAGTGAGTTAAACACCTAGCAAAATGAACCAAGAAGGCAAGTGGGAGTTACCCCAAAAATGTAGAAGGTTAGTACATCAATAAATACCACTCAAAGCTTCCTGTGATGTGGTTCATGTGTAACAAGGTGCCCATTACTGGGTCCTACCGTAATCAAAGGTTTCAATTAAAGGTGTGCCTTAGAGCAGGGGTGCACAAACTATTTGAGCTAGGCCCCCCTTGCCTGATCCCCCCCCCCATGCTCGCGCCCCCCTTACCTCTTTTGCCGAGGTCTTGTGACGTCACGTTGCCATGGCAACCGGCGTCAAATGACATCACGGGGTCATGTGACGTCCCGTCACATGACACCGCGGCGTCATTTTATGCCGTGTTGCCATGGCGACATGGCACACCAAGCCTCTGAATCCCGGTAAATGAAGTTGCAGAGGGCTCACGCGATCCCCCAGGCATTTAATTAAAATGCCTTTGGGGAAGAATGCAGGACCTCTGCCACTGCCACGCCACCCCAGAAACATCTCGTGCCCCCCCTGCCTTAGAGCCTTGGGAGTTAGCTGCAGTTCATATGAGCACATGCCCCAGTTGGGGCAACCTGTGTTCTTAGGGAGAGGACCTGTGAGACCTGAATCTTAGCGAGTCTTGTTGTGTTAGAGCAGGACAAGGGGCTATCCCAGTTTCCCTTATTCATTCTTTGACAATGACGTGTCCTCCCTTCGTTTTCTAAACCTCAGCTCCTCTGAGGTTAAGAGGAGTGATAATACAAATATCCTTTTGCTTGAAAAGAAAGTTTGGCTTGGTCACTGTGGATAGCAGACTGTGACAGCCCCCAAAAGAGAAAGCAATTAAAACGACACACCAATGCATAAAAACCATAGGTAGGAAGGAGTTTGTGCCCTAGATCATACCCTCTCCTGCTAAAGTCTCAGGGTTGCCGAGATTATTGTACCCTGGAAGGAACCATGCCCGTACTTGTATTTACACAAAAGGATAAGGAGTTATACATATAGGGTGCAGGGAATTCCCAGGTTAAATAGCCATCAAAATCATCTTCTCCGCATACTAATATCGCAGGAGTCCTTAGAGGAAAAACAAATAGAAGAGAGCAGCCTGTGCTTTGGAAAAATAAATGCCAGAGCTGAATTTAACAAGACATTTTTCTAAGGGAATAAAGAGAGTATTCGTGATCCCTAGCCTGAAAAGGTCACCCTCCTCTTCCTCCTCAATCCTGTGTCCTACGGTAGTTCTTCCTGTCTGTTTGACACAGGCGATGATGGTATGGAGCCATGGGCGTTGATGTTTGTTAAATTATTTGCTGCTGGACAGCATGCACAGTTGCTACTAATGTCAAATCAGTCATCCATACACTGGTCTAGTGGTTTTCAACCTTTCTTCTCGCAGGGCACCCCTAATCACAGTGCTGAAGCACCCCCACAATAGGACAGTCAGTGACAGAAGACACAGGACAGAGACAGAGACGGGGAGGGGGGGGGGGAGAGAGTCACAGGAGACAGAGGGGGTAAAGACAGGCAGAGAGTCACGGGAGATACAACAGTTACACACACACAAACCAGGACAGAGACACAGCCTCTCCTCTCTCTGCCCATGCTGCTTCCTCCTCCTCTGCTTGGCCACACCCCCAGGCTCTTGGCGCTTAGCCGCTAAGGTAATGAAGCTGTTTTTATTTCAATTTTAATACTAGTGTACAGGAGCAGGAGGTCTCTGGAGCTGAACTGCATTGATTTCAGCCTCGGGGACCCCCTTCTTCCCGAGATACAGGCCTCGGTATGGGGTGTCGGTATCCCCCTGCAATTTTTAAATCTCCTGCGTCACGTAACCGGGACATTTAAACGCATAGGAGTTATCGGCACCCCACACCGGGGCCTATAACTCGGGAAGCAGGGGGTCCTCAGACCTGAAATGAATGCGGTTCAGCTCCGGAGACTCCCTGCTCTTATACACTAGTATTAACATTTAAATAGAAGCACTGCAATCACCTGTAAGGCCTCAGTCCCGCTGCGCTCGTTGGCGTGGGCGGCCATGTCGCGAGTTCCCCACCAGCAGGGGAATCCTCGCGAGCCGGTCCCCCCTGGTGGCACAGCTGACTACACGCTGTGGCGCGTCAGCCGCTAGGAGACACAAGAGAATGGTGTTTCCTAGCGTTGACGCGTCACGTGGTGTGGCTGTGAACCAATGGGGAGGGGAGGCTTCGGGAGGAGGAGAGGCTTCGGGGAGCGGGGAGGAGTGTGAGCAGGTGAGTGCCTGTCTGTGTGTGTGTCTGAGTGCGTGCGTGCCTGTCTGTGTGTGTGTGTATGAGTGCGTGAGTGCCTGCCTGTGTGTGTGTGTGTGTGTGTGTGTGTATGTATGAGTGCCTGCGTGTGTGTGTGTTTAAACTTACCCTCAGCAGCTCCAGCTCCAGCCCGAGTCCGTGGAGGGAGGGGGGGGGAGAGTAGCGGGTCCCTCCGCTCAAGTCACGCCCCCCCTCCCTGTCAAGCCTCCCACTCCCGCCCACCTCCCGCTCCGGCTCCGGCTCCCTACAGACCGCATATCGCGGTCTGTGTATGTCAGCGCACCGCCTGTCTGCAGTGCGGGTGCGCTGACTCTGGGAGCGGGGCCTTAGCCTAAGAGCTGTGCAGGGAGATGCGGCTCTTTCTGTGCAGCTCCTTTGCAGCTCTTACAGACTGCGGCCAGATCGTAAGGGGGGTAACTTTGAGAGAGGCTGAGATCACATCGCTGCTGTCCCGATCTGTATTGCCATTTTCCTACCTCACGGATTGAGACTTGTGGAAATGGTTTCAGATTCTTTCTGAATACCGTGATAACACAAATGAGAAACCGTTGGATGGGGTCATGCCAAACCGTTCGAGATACAGTAGCAGTGATTTTATTGAAGCTTCTAGCATTGGCCCCAAAGACTTGTGTCTTCCATGAGGCAAGTTGGAGATCTGGAGCTATGCTGAGGGACCGGACCAGAAAGCAGAGAGGGTTCTGTGTGAGCAAGGACCTGCTCATCTGAGTACCAGGAAGGAGATATCACCTGTCAGTGAGTTACTTAGCTAGATAAGGTAGTTAGGAGGAATCATTCTGCAGAGTCAGGACTGCAACATCCGTATGCTAAAGCCCAACAAGAGCTGCAACAAGGCTAACCTCTCCATTGTTGGTCAGCATAATAGAACTGTTTGTGGACATCACCAAGGCTTATATATCAGATACATTACTTAGCTCTGCAAAGTATACAAGAGACAGGAACATTACAAATGACTCTAGGTCCCGTTGTTGAGGGATATATGTCTTACTTACTTTTATAACGTATTCTGGTTATCCATTAATTACATTCTCCCATTCTATTTTGTTCTTGAGGGTTCCTGGGACCCCTGTCACTCAAGCAATACCAGTACTGTATTCATAGGAATGGTTACACAACAATCCTCCTTACTTGTTTTTTTTTCACATAGATTATTTTACAGAATTTGAGCCAGGGGATCCTCTGGAGGTGAACCACATGCTTTTTTTTTTTTTTTTGATTGGGGACACCCCTGTTGCCAAGATACTTACAGTTTTAGTTGCTGGTGTTTCAACTCTGATTCGGAAATTTAAAATAGCCACGGCAGTCCCGCGGGCCACTAGGAAGCCCTGGTGACTATGCAGCTTCCAAGTGATTGACTGTGGGCACCATCTTTAAAAATACAAGAAGTAAATTGGCAACTAAAACTATAGGTATATCAGGCCCCCAGAGCTAAAAGTAGCATGGATTTGCTCCAGAGGACCTTCTGCCTTCAAATCTGTTAAAACAAAATGTGGGAAAAATCTAGTAGGTGGGATTGTTCCTATAAAAAACATACACAGCACATCGTCAGTTTCACTGGCCACATGGCTACATATCCACCAACGTTATGGTTCTCCGGTGTTAAACACAGTCTACTGGAGGATATTACAATTCATTTATTTATTCTAGTCATTTCTGTCCCTAATGTTCTTAGCACTTTCCATCATTCACCTTTTGTACACCAGAGAACTTCACACCTGAGCAGCCCATGGATTTAACCGGGACTGCCAGGAAAGCTGAATCTCGTTCATAACTGAGCAAGTAAATCATAAAATATCTGGATTGAAATAGGGAATGTACCCCCCCCCCCCCCAGAAATCACCCCTCACCTTTTATCCTTCCCATTGATTATTGTTAATTCCCTTTTTGAATGCATGTTCCTAGACCTTTTGCACTCTACAATATAATTAAAAAAAGAATTGCAGTTTGCTAAGTAAAATTATAATTATGTAATAGATGGAGTCGTTCGGTATTCTGCCATTAAGCCCTAGAAGTAGTGTTTGCAGAGTGGCTAAATTAAATAGCTACCGTCAGAATATTAACAAAGTGTGTACAGTAAGTTAAGCTACTTGATTATAAAAGAATCACACAGCCTCCCTTCCCTGATCTGTAGCTAAAGGAAGCCAGTTATACTACAGATTTTTCTTTTATCAGATGCCAATTAGAAAAAAAAAAGAAAAAGATGAGAAGCATTACAGTGGAAAAGGTGATTAGGATTCTCTCCCTGTTTGTGTGGGCTGCTGTAAAAGATGTTTATAGCTGTTGTGTGCAAGAGTAGATGTTGCCAATTAACCAAGCAGCATCTCTATAGTGGAACGATCGGGTATGCTCATTGCGAATGCAAACCGCAAACTGTTGTATTAGTGAGTTTCTTCCAAGGCTACACCCTGCCACAGTAAAGCATAAGATATACATATTTAGAATAGACTGGATAGAAGTTATCTCCGTTCTGGCAAACACTCACAATTTATCAAGGAGACTCACTAAAACCTAGTTAAAAGTGTATTATTTTGCACTGTTTCCACAACAAAATTACTTCAACCCAAAGCAGGTCCATGAAAGAGGATTACATTTTCTTCTATGTAGTAACAAAATAGGGAGAGGGAGTAGGTGATATGATACCTTTAATTGCTACCCACCCTTCTTTTTTTTTCTTCTGAAATCTTCTTGCATTTATTAGAAGTCATTACAAAACACTGGATCTCACACACAATAACATCCAAAACAAATATCCCTTTGCAGCTTTGGAAGAGCTGATTTTTTCCTTGGCAGCGACATTATCCACATCTGCGTCGCCCCAATGGCGGACGCCTGATGGGGCTCCCCAAGAGCTGCTCCCCTCTGCACAGGACCAGCGTGCTAAGGGTTAACATTTGCTTGTACTTTGTGGAACGTCATCCCCACCCACTGGAATGTTAATGAGTCAAGAGGATAAAGAACTTTGTATTCGCAGCTGCATTCACTCTGAACCCCTTCAGGGTACATCTGCATCACCCAAAGGTGGACAGCCTTTGTCGCAGGTGAAGGGCAGCTAAAGGGTGTGAGCTGTTTGCTGCCATTCACTGATGTTTGGTGATGTTAAAGCTTTTCTATTTCAATCTGAAACTCACCAACCCTTTTATCCCCTGCACCCAATTTTCCAACCCTAACTGTCCATGAAATGCCTGTGAATTGACTGTATAACCCTGTTCTTTTAATGTAAACATGTATTGTTATCATAACTCTGTGACCAGGACATACTTGAAAATGAGAGGTAACTCTCACTGCATTACTTCCTGGTAAAACATTTTTATAAATAAATACATACATTTTTGTATGGGTCACGCTCTATCTATACCACAATTTCGCAATTGACTTTTCCTCTAGAGAAACTCCAAAGTGACTGGAAGATGTGAAAATCAGGTATGTCCATGATTTATATGGAGTCATCTGGTAACCTCATACAATCTCCAGTAACACAACCAATGAGAAAAGACAGGCAAGACGTGAAGAGGGTTTGGGGCAGACCCTCAGAGCTCTGCTAAATCAAGGCTACTAAGGTGACGTTACCTAAATAGCTAAGTTTTAAGCAGCAATACAGGTTTATTTGGGGTTTTTTTTATTACAGGATTGAAGGGGTCTCCGGAGCTGAACTGTGTTCATTTCACCTCCGGGGACCCACTGTTTCCAGAGATACTTATCTCCGTAGGGGATGCTGGTGTCTGCCGCCAGGGAGATAATGTTATAGTGCCGTTTAAATGTCCCGTGTCAATAAGAATCAGTGAGGTCATCCTCTGCAGCTTTCTATTGTCCCCTGTGACCGGGACATTTAAACTCCATAGAGATACCGGCACTCTTACGGGGATAAGTATCTCTGGAAGAAGGGGGTCCACAGGCTGAAATTAACACTGTTTAGCTCTGGAGACCCCTGCTTTTAAAATGTAACCTGTATTGCTGCTTTACTGGTATCCACAAGGCTAAATATATGCAAAACCGACAGCCGTTAGAGATCTCAGTAGCATAGGCATAACGCTATGTGAAGTTAGCGCTGCCTTGCGTTAGCTTCCAACATTAAACCTGCCTTACCATACGTGGCGATACACTCTGAATAGGCGTGTAGCATAGTGCCCCTGGCTATATCCCTTCCACTGGCCTTTACACTATAAGTCCTGATAGGCAGTGTTGGGGTTAAACTCCTGCACAGGGCCTAGCTTGCAGTTGCAGTCTGGATAGCTACAATATTATCATATCCAGGGGCAGGCCTACCGGCAGTTTGGAGTGTCATACCCGAGGAGGGTACTGACTGGGTCACATGCAGGTGGTGTGATGCCTGTAAGTACCTGGACCTGCCCTGATATGGAGCAGGGTTACAAGCCCCTCCCCCAGGTATAAAATCTGGCACGCCACCAAATTGTGGCTGTGTGTCTGCCCTCCCTCAGTGAAGTGGGAGTTGATTCCCCTTGCCCCATCAGGGGGTAAGGGAGCTAAGGAGGGGCTCTTGGGGCCTCAAGCCTCTTGGGTCTGCTCCATGGACCATGGAGAAGGATTGTTGAGTACCATTAATTGTACAGTTGACGGTGTTAGCCTGTTACTGGGGAAGTATGTGCCTGTGAGGATCTATCCTGTCTGCCAGGACTCTCATAGGATGGAGGTGCTTTACCAGTGAAAGATGACAAAAACCTGCCCAGCTGCTGCTCCCAAACACATCATGCGGAGCCTCTGTCCTCCTGGAAGATCACAGGTCAGCTAAACAGCACCACAGCACCAAATATCCCTTAGGGGGAGGTGTTGCAGGTGTTTAATTAAAGTTAAAAAAAAAAAGAGAAGACAGGAGAGGAAAATAACCCTGTAAATACCAATATGATGGTTAAATCATACCTAGCTGTGGTCTTACACTTCCCCAGAGCCTGTAACAGATCTATATCAGGGTCTGGGTGTGAGTAACGCCACCTTTAGCTCTGACCTAACTAATGTAACATTAAATCCCTGCAGTAACTGTAACAGAGTTCTGGGGATACGCACTGTTAGAGAGAACACCTATTTTACATATCATTAGCACTAACATCCATAATAGTAACACAAGGGCTCCTTATGGTTGAAACAGCACTTAGCTCATCGTTACTGAGCTTTGAAGAGCCCCATTAGCACTTGACAGACGTTATCTGAAGTTAAGTAATTAATGGACACCTGAGGATCTACCCCTTTGTCTGGTCAACATACAGTACCTAATTCTATCCCAGAGAGCTTATTCTAACAGGACCTCTTGCAGTTCTGGCTTTCCACCTTTCCTGCAGTTTGATATTTGGACCCAATGGGTTTCAACATTTCTAACCAGTGCTGTTTTCCACTTTCTTTGCATCAATAAAATCTGCTGGGTTTAGGTGGTGTTAACTTCTCCTCCCGAGTCCCAAGAGAACTGCGCAAAATCTAAAAAACAAGATTACAGCGCTTCATACATGTGCCTCATGTGCAAATTGATGCACATTACATTTCTCATTCTGCATTGTGGAGCAAATTGAGCCATCTTGACACATATCCCCCTTGTTTAGAAAATAATAAACTGACCTGTATTTGCAATACGACAGGATTTAAAATGCCAGAGACTTACTAATACTTGCAATCCTACTGGCTGATAGATTTGTGCCCAAAGGAAAAGCAAATTGAAGATAAGCTCATTCCCAAGAGTAAGGGATAGTGTAAAGAGAAGGATAAAAGTCGGAAACAAAAAAGTAGGCGATGGCTGAATGGGAGGCTCTATACTTCTGGTTATTATGAGGATGCATACTAAAGACGTGGCTTATCTTCCTTGAAGCTGCTCTACAGTATATCTGAAAAACAGCCACTGCGGTGACATCTCACTGCTGCTGTAGCGGTTTCCTGCCGCGGTCATTGTCTGCTACGGGAGCCTGGAGTCCGCTACACCTGTAAATCTGTGTTCTCCTGCTCACACGTGTACTGGAGAGTTACAGATATATTTTAGGCTCAAGGAGCATTCCTTTGTTTAATAGATACTGAAATACAAGAGCTTATCGTCGTGAGCAAAATACATGTGAGGAAGGAACGCCTGACATCATCTTAATTAGATGCACAAAGAACATAGGGCTGCGTATTACTCATGCATGGGGTACAGCAGGGCAGGGGTGCGCAAACTGGGGGGGCGTGGCGCTCACAGAGGCCCTGCGCTCTTCCCCAAAGCATTTAAATTAAATGCCGGTGGAGCATGCGAGGCCTCTCTAAGTCCCTTACCTGGTCTTTGGTGGCGGCTGGCGATGCATCGCCATGGCAGCGCAATGTCACATGACATCGTGAATTCAGAAAACGCCAGAGAAAAGTTAAGGGGGGAGGGGAGAGCAGGCCGGGGGGTGCAAACGAAAAAGTTTGTGCCCCCCTGCAGTAGGGTATGTCTGTTGCTCATTACTGTAGACAGACATGGATAGACCTTCTCTCATAGCAGTGAGGGAAATGGGGCGGGCGATCTTCAACAAAGATTAGTTACACCACTAGCATTGAACTGTTGTTTGATGGATCATGCCGCCACTATCTGGAGTATCTGTTCTAACAGTCTAAAAAGTGAAAACAAAAATGTGCCAAAGCTTTGAACTATAAATGTTTCTTGCCTGAGTTCTGAAGTGACATTGAGGTTATACCCACAAAGCACAAGGAGGTAGGAACCATGCCAGGATTCGGGAGGGATAATAACACAACAGATAATGAGCAGGTGATGGAGTGAGGTCATCTATAACCATGAATAGGAGAGGATGAAACGGACATGGGATTCCATCTCAAAGAAAAAGGGGACAGTAATGGAAAGACAAAGGAGGGCAGAGGTGCAAATTTTTTAAACTAAACAAAAGAGGGAATTATCCCAGGGCAACTTTCTCCTGGTAAATGGCCACGAGCGACAGGCTAATAAATGCTAAAACAATATTGGAACAGACTACGGAGAATGTTCACTTAGGTTCAATGCTAGAGATCGATGTAGGAATGGGTGAAAAAGAGATACAGAACGATACATTCATTCTGTTTCTAATCCTTGTGTAATGTTCAGATCACTGTGGACATTGTGTGGACATCCTGTGGGATTGGGTTGAGCCGCTCTCTTTCACCCCGTTTTCTCCATCTCTCGCTTATTTATTTTCTCTGCTTCATCTGTCAATGCCTTTCTCTTATTATCTTATAGAACTCCTCTTTTTCACGGGGAGCATTTCATCCCCTCTCCTTGTGTTTCAACTCCACACTCCTCCTGTTGCTTTCTCTTGCGTTCTTCTCAAGGCTTTCACCTTTCTTCCCCACTAGTCTCTAATGTTCTTTCATGTTGTCTCACTGTTCCGGGTATTAATAGCCGACTACCTTCTCTTACCATCTTCTTCTGAGACTACGCTCAACAATTCCAAGGAAACCTTTCAATAACGTATATTTTATCTTTTTCAAGGAATAAACAGCCAGTTTGAAATGCAATAAATAGCTTACATTATATCCATGGGATACAAACCATGTACTAAAAGCCTAATACACTTAAAATACACTTACTCCCAAAATACCACTTGGGCCCAGGCACACATACTGTAAATGTCAACCAGCATATCATACTTTAGATTCACTTTTTCCGTATAATCCACCTACCAACTATTTCCCATCAGAAAATAGACTTTTTTTAATGCCATATACTACGTTTAGATGGCAATAAAGTGTCTCATTAATCTAATCTAATTATACCTGGGACAAATGGTGAGAGCCGTTAATATGTATCTTAGAAAGTTGTATGAATCTCCCCAAAGGTTCCACCATTTCCAATAAACTCTTCCTACTCTTCTTAGGTTAAATAAAGTTGGTATTATTCCTCTAAACACAGATGAATATCTTCAGACACTACGGACAGTCATGTACTTAGGAAGGCGTCATTTGTTACTGCAAAATGTGTTATACTATAGTGTTATTGTAATTACAATAAACCCAGGTTGATCACCTTGATGCACTCTCTACACTGCAGGTCGGGTTTTCATGAT